>NC_090447.1:877427872-877728213 GCF_031143425.1 Pleurodeles waltl
ACCTCTCCCAACTAGAGACCCCATTTCTAAGATGGACTATGTGCTTGGCCTCCACTCAAGGACTGCTGAGTACTTGAATAAGACATCTAAAAACCTTGAGGAGAGCCAACAGCTCCAAAAGTTGTGGTATGGTCAAAAGGCTGAACTGGTAAAATTTAAACCAGGGCAAAAGGTATGGGTTCTGGAGCCTGTGGCTCCCAGGGCACTCCAGGACAGATGGAGTGGCCTTTACCCTATCCTAGAAAAGAAGAGTGAGATCACCTACTTGGAAGACCTGGGCACCAGCAGGACACCCAAGAGGGTGATCCATGTAAACCACCTAAAACTCTAATGTTTCAAGGCAGATATACCCTTGTTGGTGGTTACTGATGAGGACCAGGAAGAAGAGAGTGAGTGTCTCCCTGACCTCCTCTCACATGACCCTAAAGATGGGTCAGCTGATTGAGTTATCTATTCAGACACCCTCACTGCCCAACAGCAAGCTGACTGCAGGCAAGTCCTACAGCAGTTTGTTGGGCTTTTCTCTTTGGCCCCTGGACAGACCCACCCGCGTACCCATGATGGAGACACATAAGACAGTTTACGTGTCAAAACCAAAATCTATAGACAGTCTGACCAAGTCAAAGTGAGCATCAAAGTGGAATTCCAGAAGATGCTGAATTTAGTGGTTATTGAACCCTCTGACAGTCCCTGAGCTAGCCCAGTGGCATTGGTCCCCAACCCTCATTCCGAAGATGGGAAGAGAGAGATGAGGTTTTGTGTGGACTACAGAGGTTTCAACTCTGTCACCAAGACAGATGTACACCCTATATCAAGAGCAGATGAACTAAGAGACAAATTAGGTGCAGCCAGATTCCTTAGTACCTTTGCCCTAACTGCCGGGCAGTGGCAAATCAGAACGGCACCTGGAGCTAAAGAAAAGACAGCATTCACTACACTTAATGGGCATTAATAGTTTACTGTTAGGCCCTTTGTGTTAAAGATGCCCCTGTCACCTTCCAACGGTTGGTGAATCAAGTCCTTGCTGGCTTCGAGTCCTTTAGTGTAGTATATCCAGATGATATTGCTGTCTTTAGCTTATCCAGGCAGGATCACCTGATCCACCTGGGGAATCAGCAGGCCTCACTAGGAAGGCATCAAAGTGCCAGACAGGGCAGAGCACTGTTGTATGCGTGGGCCACCTTGTAGGTGAAGGCCAAATGCAACCTTTACAGCCCAAGATCCAGACAATTCTGGACTGGGAAGCTCCAAAAACCCAGACTCAAGTCAGGGCATTCCATGTTTTGACTGGTTACAATATGGGGTTTGTGAAAGGGAATGGATCCATTGTGACCCCCCCACATAGAACATACTTCAACTTCAGCACCAGTACTCAAAGCTCCAGATTATTCTCAGCCGTTCATTGTGCAGACAGATGTCTCTGAACATGGGATAGGAGCAGTCCTGTCCGAAATCCAATGATGATAGCTATGACCAGCCTGTTTTTTTTATTAAAAGGAGGTTACTCTACAGAGAGCAGAGTTGGAGTGACATTACATTGAGAAGGAGGCCATTGCTGTGGTTTTGTCACTGAAAAAGCTGAACTCATACTTGTTTGGTACTCACTTTATTGTTCAAACTGTCCACAGACAACTTAGATGACTGATACAAATGAAAGGTGAGCACACAGGGATTGGACTTTTCAGTGGAACACAGACGTGGGACTGCCCATGCCAATGCGGATGGCTTTCCAGGTTCTTCCACTTAGACAATAAAGACTCTCCTGGGAAAAGTTAGTCTCATCCTCTTTCATTTGGGAGGGAGCTGTGCAGGAAAGAGCCCCTTTTTCTAATGGTTCCTCCCCCACCTTTTTCCTGATATTGATGCTTTCTTGACTTAAAGTGTGGTGGGATCCTGCTAACCTGGCCCTTGCACCAGTGTTCTTTCCCTAGAACTGTACCATTGTTCCCACAATTGGCACACCCTGGCACACAGCTAAGACCCATGTAAAACATACCAGTGGTACCAAGGGCTCTGTGACCAGGTAGGGTCCCTAAGTGCTGCAACATATATTATGTCACACTAAAGGACTCCTCGCCAAGCACATGCACACTGAATTTGCAGCTTGTGTGTACTGGTGGGCAGAAAAAGGAAAAGTCAGCAAGGCATCCCTCTCAGGATGCCAGGTCCACCAATCACTGCCTGTGGCATAGGTAAGACACTCCTCTAGCAGGCCTCTCAGCCCTTGGGCAGGGTGCACTCTATCACAGGTGAGGGCATAGCTGCATGAGCAATATGCCCCTACAATATCTAAGTCAATTCTTAGACGTTGTAAGTGCAGTGTGGCCACAAAAAGTACATGGGCTAGGAGTTTGTCATCATGAACTCTACAGCTACATGATGACTACACTGAAGATTGGGAAGTTTGGCATCAAACATCTCAAGAAGAATAAACCCACACTGATGCCAGTGTTGGAGTTATTGTACAGTGCGCCCAGAGGGCATCTGAGAATTGCTCCCTATATTTTAACCAAACCTTTCGTGTAACCCACTTAGTTTAAGGCTGACCAGTATGTGCCAGCCAGCCACTAAAGGAGGAGTTTCTGACCCCATGGGGTGGGGGCCTTTGTGCCCATGGAGTCAGAAAAAAAGCTTGCTCTGGGTGGAGGAGCTTCACACCGCCTGCCTGCAGGAACTATAAAACGAGGCGGTGAGCCTCAAAAGTTCAGGACTCCTGTTACAGTGTACCAGGGCACTCCCGCTAGTAGAGATGCCCACCCACAGGACAAAGTCCCACTTTGGCGGCAAGTACAGCAGGAACATTTGAAAAAAAAAGGAGGAGTGACCACTTCAGATAGGTCCACCCATAAGGCGTCCAGAGCGGAAGTGACCCCTCTCCATGTAGAATCTTCCATCTTGGTTTGGAGGACAGGGACCATAGGGTTCGTTCTGTTTCACCCACCTCAAATGGAGTGGACACTGGAAGGGTGTAGTCACCCTCAGGGTCAGTAGCCGTTGGCTACTGATCCCTGTCCCCTGACACCTGTTACAATCCTCCATCCAGGATTTAATGGCACCCCTGAACCCAGCTCACAAGGTTTCTGGTGACCTCAAGAAGACAACAAGAAGAAATAAGAACTGCTAAGCTGACACCCAACAGAGAAGACTGCAGACACCAATTGACATGGCCCCAGCCCTACCGGCCTGTCTACAGCTTCTGAAGCCCCTGCTTCAAAAAGGTGATGTATCTTGCAGGACCAGTGACCTCTTCAAAACCCCAAGAGGATTGCCTGTCCACCAGAGGACCAAGATCGGTAGAGGACAGCGGCCCTGTCCAAAAAGCAACTCCAAACAAGCATTTGCAATGCAATGGGACTCGCCTTTGCTCGAGTTAGAGCTCTTAGCATTATAAACTCCTAACCGGACTTTTCTTGCCACATAAACTGAATATTAAAAGATAAACACTTTCACATAAGAGAGCTGATGGCCGCGAAGCAAACACACAGAAGGAAACAGAAGTTAGCTTGCAGTGAAACACATCGGCCAAAGTGCAGTTATCCTTGTTACCGACAACAGTGCAATTATCCATGTAACAAAATCGATGTCATGCAAAGCGCTTGACTACTGCCCAGCGAGATCTCATTACCTACGAAACAAAGAGGAAAAAGAAGTCCTGAAGCCATACGGAAAACATGAAGCCTTGTATGTTTTCAGTAGTTGGCGGTGCGCTTAACAAGGGCTAAACACCAGAAAAGGCATGATGTACGCATGCCTTTCACTAATCAAATCAAGCGAATTTTAAAAGGCAAGCCCACGAACCAACCAAAGTGATGGGCATTGTTACAAGCCGTTAGAGAGATAACAACAGGGACAGAGCGCTTTGCACGCTGCACCCTAAAAAACTAGAGCACTGAAACCATGATTAAATCATCTGTGTGTGACCCCCCACAACGCGGTACTGCAAATAAGGGAAACAGGCTCTGCAAAAAATAAAGTTACCAGTGATATAAAAGCTAGTGTTGCCACAATCATGGTGCACTGTAAACCTGATCACCCAACTGTGTTTTGGCACCACCAGCTGTTCCAGCAACTATAATCCAAAGTGGTGTCGTGCAACCACAAGGAACCATGAAGTGAACACTGCCCAACGCAGCTGCTGTAAACACAACAAACATGGAGCTTAATTAAGTTATGTAAGTTTAACATCGTTAGCAGAGACAGTAAACAACACAATGAATAAATGCTGCCCTGTGACCTTAAAGAAAATCAGAAAGTGAGCAGCGCCCAAGCACCAATTGTAACCCTAGATAGTGTACAAATGCTTAGGAGTGACAAACCATCTGTACAGGGGCCTGAACCCTGGAGCCTCAGATTAAAGATCTGAGAAAGATAGGCCCAGGTAGATGAGAAGACCCATTTAAGTGAGGTCATTTAACATGTTACTGTGATTCTTCTGCAAGGCCACTAACATAGTCACTACCGCAGCAAAACTCAAGGTGCAGCAACCAGTGTGGCTTGTTTTCTCACTCGGACCATGCCTCCTCGTGTTTAGAAGAATGGGAGTAGAAGCCCCACATGCACATTTCATAGGTGCATTGCAAGGAGATGCCCATTCAGCCATTGAAATTCGTGCTCTAGAGATTGAGCTATCCAGGAGCACAAATGCTTCCACCTCCACACCTCGGAGAGTTTACATGTCCGTGACAGATGGTTTGTGTAGTGTGCGTATGTGGGCACAGCCAGCACACGCTCCATAGCAGGCAGCTGAAAAAACACAGAGCACTCTGCACCCACTCCCACCCACTCTAAAACTAAAATGGACACGTTGCTCTGCCACCACAATGGAAATATTAGAATGCGCCACACCTCACACAGCCGCAAAGCTAGATGAATGCAGTGTACTACAACAGCAACTTAATAACTAAAATTAGTTGCCCTCAAATAGCCACTATGTATCAAAGTGAATGTTGTGCACTGCCGCAAAATCAAAACGCGGCGCCGAAGCTGCTGCATTAAAAAATAAACACGGTGTACTGAAACTATGAAGTAAACACAAAACTGCAATGACCCAAGCGCCATATCTAAACTAAAAGTGGTGCATTGCAATTGCGAAGTAAAAATGAAAAGTGGTGCCCCAAGCAGCCACGATAAACAAACTAGATGTGCTGCACTGTAACTTTTAAATAAAACACAAAAAGCACCACCCCTAGCAGCTGCGATAGCAAAGTAAATGGCGTGCACTGCAACCACGAAGTAAAAAATAAACACTGCACTGAAAGTAGCTGCGATAATCAAGTAAACGCGATATACTGCAACCACAAAGTAATCTTCACCCCATGCAGCTGCAATAATCAAGTAAATGCGGTACACTTCAAACACGAAGTAAAAACAAAACGTGGCGCCCCAAGAAGCTGTGATATTTCCAAACAAGTGAGATCGCGCTGCAAACAAAGGAGAACAAGCGAGATCGCGCAGCGAACAAAAGATAATAAAAAGTAGTCCACAAACCTGACGGAAAACAGCGAGCCTCGCATGTTTTCAGTACTTGGTCGCTGTGCTCGAGGAGGGCTAATCACCAGAAAAGGAATGACGTAGGCGTGCTTTCCTCTATTGAAAGCAAGCCTATTTTGACAGGCAAGCCCACGAACCAATGAAAAACACAGATGTGACGTGGACGGGGCTCTGTTCCATTTTCTTATTTCCTAAGCGTCTCACTAGCGATATGCATGCGCGACCGCATGCGGCGCAGGCTCGACCCTAAACAGTACTCCAGAAACACCCTGATCAGCAAGCCCAGCCTACTCTGCACCCGATACCCACGGCTTGTGTCCAGGTGGGCCACCAGTCTAGAGCAGGTCCCCAGACGTTTCTAACCAAGTGTCCACCCTGGGTTGACCAACACAACAACTTCTGTGGACTAAATCCAGAGGACACCCCTGCCCGTGAAGTTAGCAGACAAAGAAACCCAATGCCAAAAGGTACCCTGCAACAGCACCACCCTGTCCTTGGGGAACCCGACTTCCGGTGCAGCAACATGCAGCAGGCGACCCTCCACTCTGTCTAGCCTGTGGTTTCCCTGAGCCAACCTCCAGGTCCTGACCTGCAGCTTTCTTGTGACCCCAAGGAGCCCCATATTCAAAAGTATTGTGAGCTCAATGCTGACTTTACACCCTGCACCCGGAACTTGCCAGGTCTGCCCACTGAAGAAGTGGGTACTTACCTGCTGGCGAATACAATTCCGAATGCCCTGAAAATCCATGGGAGCCCATTTTAAATCTTCCATCAACTTGCAGTCATTGGGTGTGTGTTTCATTTATTGCCTGTGTGTGTACAACTAATGATTTGCACTACGCTCTGATTAGTCTAACTGTTCAACCACACTACCACAAAAGAGAGCATTATTATTATCTAATTTAGTCTCCATTAAACCTCTGGGAAATCCCTAGACTCTGTGCACATTATATCTCATTTTGATAAGGTATACACAGAGCCAGCTTCCTACAATTTGTGACTTCACATAATCTTCAGGGTTATCAAGAGGCTGCTGAATTAATGCTGACAGCTGTAGCCAGGAATTTGCCACAAGCTTTCTCACAATTTGACAATTCTAAAGTTGTTACTTTGGTTTAAAGACTTTGAAAGAGATCCTTGTGGCAATACAGATTGGAAATTCCTCATTTTTTATTTTACAGTACGCTAATTATACTGCAGGGAACCACAACAGATTAAAGTCTTTGAATGTGAACAGGACAACAAAGTCATTGTTTAGAGCTAGATGAAAGGCAGAATAAATGCATGTGACAATTTACACAATGTAAGCCTTTCCTCAATATCTAAATAACCAGTGGCCAGGGAAAGCAATCTGGTCTTGTTGGTGAAGCCCAAGGAGATTCTTCTTTGGCAAACAAAAGGTGGTTTGCTTAAAATCTATGACAAAGCCTTGATTGTGTAGCATTTAAGTACCCAATAATGTCTGAGTATACCATATCCCTAAAGGAAATCCTCCTTCCACGTTAGAGAAAGATTGCTGACTACAGGCATTTTCACATGTTCTATCTCTGCTGCCACAAAAGGTAGACCAGAAGACTCAGCAAAAGCAAACATCTCCTTCAAGTGCCCCTGTCTGAGTCTCAGTATGAACTTAGTTGAAATAAACCCCTTGACGTGCTCTAAAGAAGGCAAGGATTCAATAGATAAAAAAGAGATGCAATTGAAAGAATAAAGAATGTAGGGTCCAATCAAACTAAACAAATAATAAAATAGTTAGCTCTCCCACACAGAGAGAAGAAAGGTGCTAAATTAATCTAAAAACTAACAGCCTTATCTGTTACACTAAAAGTGAAACAGATTAAAATTGTACACCAACGTTTATGGAAACTACTGTTATGTTAGAATAATGTCAGTCTCTCTGTCAGTTTTTTGGGTAGAACCATGGCAACAGTAACACAACGTACAAGATCATGTAGCCAGATAAGCTAAATTATGGTTGCCCCAATAATGTTTCCTTTATGATAGAGACATTTTATGATTTCCAATTCCCCATTCCCATTTTCTCAACCCTGCACGTGACAAGGCTTCCACATAGTTGTTTTGGCTGTTTGAAAGCTGCTGGTGGATATATTTTATGGAAATGAGCAAACCTCTCGCTGGCAGAACAAGGGGACAGGGGATGGTTTTGTTAACCAAATCTCTTTGGTCTAGTAATTCACTTTATGTGCTATTAATCTGAATATAAATTATGCTGTATAGAAGAAAGAAACATAATATAATAAAATGTTCTAAGCCACATTTCACTCCTCTGTGTTTCTCACACTTATGCTAAATCCATTAGCAACTGATATGTTCACATAATCCCCTTTTATTCCAATGAATGATGGTGAGAAGTGCTGCTTTTTGTGCCACTGCAGACCAGCACATATTTTAGCTTCCTAAATAGAACACTGTTGCAGTCCTCTGTGTTTTTTTCTCAGAATGACATCATTGGTTCTAACCAAAGTGAGATGCTTTTATGACATCACAGAATCTTCAGGGTTGCTAAGGTGCAGGTGTGTCAACATTGGCAGCTGTAGCCAAGAGTTTGTCGCCATCTTTGCCACAGTTTTTACATGCTACAGAATTTTCTTCTGGTTTAGAGATTTTAACAGACCTCAACCCACTTCATTACAACATTTCTTCACTGTTACATCTTTGTGACATGATTGGTAAGGAATTCTTCCTTTAATATTTATAGATTTCATGTTATATTTTTGTAGATTTCACATGCCATAAATCCGTATATCAGTGGCTTGAGACTCTAAATTTTAAACCGATAGAGCCATCGTTCTGCAGTCTATCTTAAGCCTGACTGCTCTGTGCCAAGCTACCAGAGGGTGGACACAGTATAATTTGAATTGTGTGTGACTTACCCTGGCTAGGAGTGCGGGCCCTATTTGGACAAGGGTGATACCTCTGCCAACTAGAGACCCCATTTCTAAGATGGACTATGTGCTTGGCCTCCACTCAAGGACTGCTGAGTACTTGAATAAGACATCTAAAAACCTTGAGGCCAGCCAACAGCTCCAAAAGTTGTGGTATGGTCAAAAGGCTGAACTGGTAAAATTTAAACCAGGGCAAAAGGTATGGGTTCTGGAGCCTGTGGCTCCCAGGGCACTCCAGGACAGATGGAGTGGCCTTTACCCTATCCTAGAAAAGAAGAGTGAGATCACCTACTTGGAAGACCTGGGCACCAGCAGGACACCCAAGAGGGTGATCCATGTAAACCACCTAAAACTCTAATGTTTCAGGGCAGATATACCCTTGTTGGTGGTTACTGATGAGGACCAGGAAGAAGAGAGTGAGTGTCTCCCTGACCTCCTCTCACATGACCCTAAAGATGGGTCAGCTGATTGAGTTATCTACTCAGACACCCTCACTGCCCAACCGCAAGCTGACTGCAGGCAAGTCCTACAGCAGTTTGTTGGGCTTTTCTCTTTGGCCCCTGGACAGACCCACCCGTGTACCCATGATGGGGACACATAAGACAGTTTACGTGTCAAAACCAAAATCTGTAGACAGTCTGACCAAGTCAAAGTGAGCATCAAAGTGGAATTCCAGAAGATGCTGAATTTAGTGGTTATTGAACCCTCTGACAGTCCCTGAGCTAGCCCAGTGGTATTGGTCCCCAACCCTCATTCCGAAGATGGGAAGAGAGAGATGAGGTTTTGTGTGGACTACAGAGGTTTCAACTCTGTCACCAAGACAGATGTACACCCTATATCAAGAGCAGATGAACTAAGAGACAAATTAGGTGCAGCCAGATTCCTTAGTAGCTTTGCCCTAACTGCCGGGCACTGGCAAACCAGAATGGCACCTGGAGCAAAAGAAAAGACAGCATTCACTACACTTAATGGGCATTATCAGTTTACTGGTAGGCCCTTTGTGTTAAAGATGCCCCTGTCACCTTCCAACGGTTGGTGAATCAAGTCCTTGCTGGCTTGGAGTCCTTTAGTGTAGTATATCCAGATGATATTGCTGTCTTTAGCTTGTCCAGGCAGGATCACCTGATCCAAGTGGGGAATCAGCAGGCCTCACTAGGAAGGCATCAAAGTGCCAGACAGGGCAGAGCACTGTTGTATGCGTGGGCCACCTTGTAGGTGAAGGCCAAATGCAACCTTTACAGCCCAAGATCCAGACAATTCTGGACTGGGAAGCTCCAAAAACCCAGACTCAAGTCAGGGCATTCCATGGTTTGACTGGTTACAATATGGGGTTTGTGAAAGGGAATGGATCCATTGTGACCCCCCCACATAGAACATACTTCAACTTCAGCACCAGTACTCAAAGCTCCAGATTATTCTAAGCAGTTCATTGTGCAGACAGATGTCTCTGAACATGGGATAGGAGCAGTCCTGTCCGAAATCCAATGATGATAGCTATGACCAGCCTGTTTTTTTTATTAAAAGGAGGTTACTCTACAGAGAGCAGAGTTGGAGTGACATTACATTGAGAAGGAGGCCATTGCTGTGGTTTTGTCACTGAAAAAGCTGAACTCATACTTGTTTGGTACTCACTTTATTGTTCAAACTGTCCACAGACAACTTAGATGACTGATACAAATGAAAGGTGAGCACACAGGGATTGGGCTTTTCAGTGGAACACAGACGTGGGACTGCCCATGCCAATGCGGATGGCTTTCCAGGTTCTTCTTCGACTTAGACAATGAAGACTCTCCTGGGAAAAGTTAGTCTCATCCTCTTTCATTTGGGAGGGGGCTGTGTAGGAAAGAGGCCCTTTTTCTAATGGTTCCTCCCCCACCTTTTTCCTGATATTGATGCTTTCTTGACTTAAAATGTGGTGGGATCCTGCTAACCAGGCCCTTGCACCAGTGTTCTTTCCCTAGAACTGTACCATTGTTCCCACAATTGGCACACCCCGGCACACAGCTAAGATCCTTTTAAAACATACCAGTGGTACCAAGCGCTCTGTGACCAGGTAGGGTCCCTAAGTGCTGCAACATATATTATGTCACACTAAAGGACTCCTCGCCAAGCACATGCACACTGAATTTGCAGCTTGTGTGTACTGGTGGGCAGAAAAAGGAAAAGTCAGCATGGCATCCCTCTCAGGATGCCAGGTCCACCACCACTGCCCTTGGCATAGGTAAGACACTCCTCTAGAAGGCTTCTCAGCCCTTGGGCAGGGTGCACTCTATCACAGGTGAGGGCATAGCTGCATGAGCAATATGCCCCTACAATATCTAAGTCAATTCTTAGACGTTGTAAGTGCAGTGTGGCCACAAAAAGTACATGGGCTAGGAGTTTGTCATCATGAACTCTACAGCTACATGATGACTTCACTGAAGATTGGGAAGTTTGGCATCAAACATCTCAAGCAGAATAAACCCACACTGATGCCAGTGTTGGAGTTATTGTACAGTGCGCCCAGAAGGCATCTGAGAAATGCTCCCTATATTTTAACTAACCCTTTCGTGTAACCCACTTAGTTTAAGGCTAACCAGTATGTGCCAGCCTGCCACTAAAGGAGGAGTTTCTGACCCCATGGGGTGGGGGCCTTTGTGCCCATGGAGTCAGAAAAAAATCTTGCTCTGGGTGGAGGCACTTCACACCGCCTGCCTGCAGGAACTATAAAATGAGGCGGTGAGCCTCAAAAGTTCAGGACTCCTGTTACAGTGTACCAGGGCACTCCCGCTAGTGGAGATGCCCACCCACCAGACAAAGTCCCACTTTTGGCGGCAAGTACAGCAGGAACATTTGAAAAAAAAAGGAGGAGTGACCACTTCAGATAGGTCCGCCCATAAGACGTCCAGAGCTGAAGTGACCCCTCTCCATGTAGAATCCTCCATCTTGGTTTGGAGGACAGGGACCATAGGGTTCGTTCTGTTTCACCCACCTCAAATGGAGTGGACACTGGAAGGGTGTAGTCACCCTCAGGGTCAGTAGCCGTTGGCTACTGATCCCTGACCCCTGACACCTGTTACACTCCTCCATCCAGGATTTAATGGCACCCCTGAACCCAGCTCACAAGGTTTCTGGTGACCTCAAAAAGACAACAAGAAGAAATAAGAACTGCTAAGCTGACACCCAACAGAGAAGACTGCAGACACCAATTGACATGGCCCCAGCCCTACCGGCCTGTCTACAGCTTCTGAAGCCCCTGCTTCAAAAAGGTGATGTATCTTGCAGGACCAGTGACCTCTTCAAAACCCCAAGAGGATTGCCTGTCCACCAGAGGACCAAGATCGCTAGAGGACAGCGGCTCTGTCCAAAAAGCAACTCCAAACAAGCATTTGCAATGCAATGGGCCTCGCGTTTGCTCGAGTTAGAGCTCTTAGCATTATAAACTCCTAACTGGACTTTTCTTGCCACATAAACTGAATATTAAAAGATAAACACTTTCACATAAGAGAGCTGATGGCCGCGAAGCAAACACACAGAAGGAAACAGAAGTTAGTTTGCAGTGAAACATATCGGCAAAAGTGCAGTTATCCTTGTTACCGACAAAAGTGCAATTATCCATGTAACAAGATCGATGTCATGCAAAGCGCTTGACTACTGCCCAGCGAGATCTCACTACCTACGAAACAAAGAGGAAAAAGTAGTCCTGAAGCCTTGTATGTTTTCAGTAGTTGGCGGTGCGCTTAACAAGGGCTAAACACCAGAAAAGGCATGACGTACGCATGTCTTTCACTGATCAAATCAACCGAATTTTAAAAGGCAAGCCCACGAACCAACCAAAGTGATGGGCATTGTTACAAGCCGTTAGAGAGATAACAACAGGGACAGAGCGTTTTGCACGCTCCACCCTAAAAAACTAGAGCACTGAAACCATGATTAAATCACCTGTGTGTGACCCCCCCACAAAGCAGTACTGCAAACAAGGGAAACAGGCTCTGCAAAAAATAAAGTTACCAGTGATATAAAAGCTAGTGTTGCCACAATCATGGTGCACTGTAAACCTGATCACCCAACTGTGTTTTGGCACCACCAGCTGTTCCAGCAACTATAATCAAAAGTGGTGTCATGCAACCACAAGGAACCATGAAGTGAACACTGCCCAAGGCAGCTGCTGTAAACACAACAAACATGGAGCTTAAATAAGTTATGTAAGTTTAACATCGTTAGCAGAGACAGTAAACAACACAATGAATAAATGCTGCCCTGTGACCTTAAAGAAAATCAGAAAGTGAGCAGCGCCCAAGCACCAACTGTAACCCTAGATAGTGTAGAAATGCTTAGGAGTGACAAACCATCTGTACAGGGGCCTGAACCCTGGAGCCTCAGATTAAAGATCTGTGAAAGATAGGCCCAGGTAGATGAGAAGACCCATTTAAGTGAGGTCATTTAACATGTTACTGTGATTCTTCTGCAAGACCACTAACATACTCACTACCACAGCAAAACTCAAGGTGCAGCAACCAGTGTGGCTTGTTTTCTCACTCGGACCATGCCTCCTCGTGTTTAGAAGAATGGGAGTAGAAGCCCCACATGCACATTTCATAGGTGCATTGCAAGGAGATGCCCATTCAGCCATTGAAAATCCTGCTCTAGAGATTGAGCTATCCAGGAGCACAAATGCTTCCACCTCCACACCTCGGAGAGTTTACATGTCTGTGACAGATGGTTTGTGTAGTGTGCGTATGTGGGCACAGCCAGCACTCTGCACCCACTCCCACCCACTCTAAAACTAAAATGGACAAGTTGCTCTGCCACCACAATGGAAATATTAGAATGCGCCACCCCTCACACAGCCGCAACGCAAGATGAATGCAGTGTACTACGACAGCAACTTAATAACTAAAATTAGTTGCCCTCAAATAGCCACTATGTATCAAAGTGAATGTGGTGCACTGCCGCAAAATCAAAACGCGGCGCCGAAGCTGCTGCATTAAAAAATAAACACGGTGTACTGAAACTGTGAAGTAAACACAAAACTGCAATGACCCAAGCGCCAGATCTAAACTAAAAGTGGTGCATTGCAATTGCGAAGTAAAAATGAAAAGTGGTGCCCCAAGCAGCCACGATAAACAAACTAGATGTGCTGCACTGTAACTTTTAAATAAAACACAAAAAGCACCACCCCTAGCAGCTGCGATAGCAAAGTAAACGCCGTGCACTGCAACCACGAAGTAAAAAATAAACACTGCACTGAAAGTAGCTGCGATAATCAAGTGAACGCGATATACTGCAACCACAAAGTAATCTTCACCCCATGCAGCTGCAATAATCAAGTAAATGCGGTACACTTCAAACACGAAGTAAAAACAAAACGTGGCGCCCCAAGAAGCTGTGATATGTCCAAACAAGTGAGATCGCGCTGCAAACAAAGGAGAACAGGCGAGATCGCGCAGCGAACAAAAGATAATAAAAAGTAGTCCTCAAACCTGACGGAAAACAGCGAGCCTCGCATGTTTTCAGTACTTGGTCGCTGCACTCGAGGAGGGCTAATCACCAGAAAAGGAATGACGTAGGTGTGCTTTCCTCTATTGAAAGCAAGCCTATTTTGACAGGCAAGCCCACGAACCAATGAAAAACACAGACGTGACGTGGACGGGGCTCTGATCCATTTTCTTATTTCCTAAGCGTCTCACTAGCGATACGCATGCGCGACCGCATGCGACGCAGGCTCGACCCTAAAAAGTACTCCAGAACCACCCTGATCAGCAAGCCCAGCCTACTCTGCACCCGATACCCACGGCTTGTGTCCAGGTGGGCCACCGGTCTAGAGCAGGTCCCCAGACGTTTCTGACCAAGTGTCCACCCTGGGTTGACCAACACAACAACTTCTGTGGACTAAATCCAGAGGACACCCCTGCTCGTGAAGTTTCCGGACAAAGAAACCCAATGCCAAAAGGTACCCTGCAACAGCACCACCCTGTCCTTGGGGAACCCGACTTCCGGTGCAGCAACTTGCAGCAGGCGACCCTCCACTCTGTCTAGCCAGTGGTTTCCCTGAGCCAAACTCCAGTTCCTGACCTGCAGCTTTCTTGTGACCCCAAGGAGCCCCATATTCAAAAGTATTGTGAGCTCAATGCTGAGTTTACACCCTGCACCCGGAACTTGCCAGGTCTGCCCACTGAAGACGTGGGTACTTACCTGCTGGCGAATACAATTCCGAATGCCCTGAAAATCCATGGGAGCCCATTTTAAATCTTCCATCAACTTGCAGTCATTGGGTGTGTGTTTCATTTATTACCTGTGTGTGTACAACTAATGATTTGCACTACTCTCTGATTAGTCTAACTGTTCAACCACACTACCACAAAAGAGAGCATTATTATTATCTAATTTTGTCTCCATTAAACCTCTGGGAAATCCCTGGACTCTGTGCACATTATATCTCATTTTGATAAGGTATACACAGAGCCAGCTTCCTACAATTTGTGACTTCACATAATCTTCAGGGTTATCAAGAGGCTGCTGTATTAACGCTGACAGCTGTAGCCAGGAATTTGCCACAAGCTTTCTCACAATTTGACAATTCTAAAGTTTTTACTTTGGTTTAAAGACCTTGATAGAGATCCTTGTGGCAATACAGATTGGAAATTCCTTATTTTTTATTTTATAGTACGCTAATTATACTGCAGTGAACCACAACAGATTAAAGTCTTTGAATGTAGACAGGACAACAAAGTCATTGTTTAGAGCTAGATGAAAGGCAGAATATATGCATGTGACAATTTACACAATGTAAGCCTTTCCTCAATATCTAAATAACCAGTGGCCAGGGCAAGCAATCTGGTCTTGTTGGTGAAGCCCAAGGAGATTCTTCTTTGGCAAACAAAAGGTGGTTTGCTTAAAATCTATGACAAAGCCTTGATTGTGTAGCATTTAAGTACCCAATAATGTCTGAGTATACCATATCCCTAAAGGAAATCCTCCTTCCACGTTAGAGAAAGATTGCTGACTACAGGCATTTTCACATGTTCTATCTCTGCTGCCACAAAAGGTAGACCAGAAGACTCAGCAAAAGCAAACATCTCCTTCAAGTGCCCCTGTCTGAGTCCCAGTATGAACTTAGTTGAAATAAACCCATTGACGTGCTCTAAAGAAGGCAAGGATTCAATAGATAAAAAAGAGATGCAATTGAAAGAATAAAGAATCTAGGGTCCAATCAAACTAAACAAATAATAAAATAGTTAGCTCTCCCACACAGAGAGAAGAAAGGTGCTAAATGAATCTAAAAACTAACAGCCTTAACTGTTGCACTAAAAGTGAAACAGATTAAAATTGTACACCAACGTTTATGGAAACTACTGTTATGTTAGAATAATGTCAGTCTCTCTGTCAGTTTTTTGGGTAGAACCATGGCAACAGTAACACAACGTACAAGATCATGTAGCCAGATAAGCTAAATTATGGTTGCCCCAATAATGTTTCCTTTATGATAGAGACATTTTATGATTTCCAATTCCCCATTCCCATTTTCTCAACCCTGCACGTGACAAGGCTTCCACATAGTTGTTTTGGCTGTTTGAAAGCTGCTGGTGGATATATTTTATGGAAATGAGCAAACCTCTCACTGGCAGAACAAGGGGACAGGGGATGGTTGTGTTAACCAAATCTCTTTGGTCTAGTAATTCACATAAAGTTAACTCTGTCTATTCTGGGGCATGAGATAGGCAAAGGCATCTTTATTATCAAATTTTATTTTAGAATTATTCTTTTTGCACTTTATGTGCTATTAATCTGAATATAAATTATGCTGTATAGAAGAAAGAAACATAATATATTAAAATGTTCTAAGCCACATTTCCCTCCTCTGTGTTTCTCACACTTATGCTAAATCCATTAGCAACTGATATGTTCACATAATCCCCTTTTATTCCAATGAATGATGGTGAGAAGTGCTGCTTTTTGTGCCACTGCAGACCAGCACATATTTTAGCTTCCTAAATAGAACACTGTTGCATTCCTCTGTGTTTTTTTCTCAGAATGACATAATTGGTTCTAACCAAAGTGAGATGCTTTTATGACATCACAGAGTCTTCAGGGTTGCTAAGGTGCAGGTGTGTCAACATTGGCAGCTGTAGCCAAGAGTTTGTCGCCATCTTTGCCACAGTTTTTACATGCTACAGAATTTTCTTCTGGTTTAGAGATTTTAACAGACCTCAACCCACTTCATTACAACATTTCTTCACTGTTACATCTTTGTGACATGATTGGTAAGGAATTCTTCCTTTAATATTTATAGATTTCATGTTATATTTTTGTAGATTTCACATGCCATAAATCCGTATATCAGTGGCTTGAGACTCTAAATGTTAAACCGATAGAGCCATCGTTCTGCAGTCTATCTTAAGCCTGACTGCTCTGTGCCAAGCTACCAGAGGGTGGGCACAGGATAATTTGGATTGTGTGCGACTTACCCTGGCTAGGAGTGTGGGCCCTATTTGGACAAGGGTGATACCTCTGCCAACTAGAGACCCCATTTCTAAGATGGACTATGTGATTGGCCTCCACTCAAGGACTGCTGAGTACTTGAATAAGACATCTAAAAACCTTGAGGCCAGCCAACAGCTCCAAAAGTTGTGGTATGGTCAAAAGGCTGAACTGGGAAAATTTAAACCAGGGCAAAAGGTGTGGGCTCTGGAGCCTGTAGCTCCCAGGGCACTCCAGGACAGATGGAGTGGCCTTTACCCTATCCTAGAAAAGAAGAGTGAGATCACCTACTTGGAAGACCTGGGCACCAGCAGGACACCCAAGAGGGTGATCCATGTAAACCACCTAAAACTCTAATGTTTCAGGGCAGATATACCCTTGTTGGTGGTTACTGATGAGGACCAGGAAGAAGAGAATGAGTGTCTCCCTGACCTCCTCTCACATGACCCTAAAGATGGGTCAGCTGATTGAGTTATCTATTCAGACACCCTCACTGCCCAACAGCAAGCTGACTGCAGGGAAGTCCTACAGCAGTTTGTTGGGCTTTTCTCTTTGGCCCCTGGACAGACCCACCCGTGTACCCATGATGGGGACACATAAGACAGTTTACGTGTCAAAACAAAAAAATATATAGACAGCCTCACTAAGTCAAAGTGAGCATCAAAGTGGAATTCCAGAAGATGCTGAATTTAGTGGTTATTGAACCCTCTGACAGTCCCTGAGCTAGCCCAGTGGTATTGGTCCCCAACCCTCATTCCGAATATGGGAAGAGAGAGATGAGGTTTTGTGTGGACTACAGAGGTTTCAACTCTGTCACCAAGACAGATGTACACCCTATATCAAGAGCAGATGAACTAAGAGACAAATTAGGTGCAGCCAGATTCCTTAGTACCTTTGCCCTAACTGCCGGGCACTGGCAAATCAGAACGCCACCTGGAGCAAAAGAAAAGACAGCATTCACTACACTTAATGGGCATTATCAGTTTACTGTTAGGCCCTTTGTGTTAAAGATGCCCCTGTCACCTTCCAACGGTTGGTGAATCAAGTCCTTGCTGGCTTGGAGTCCTTTAGTGTAGTATATCCAGATGATATTGCTGTCTTTAGCTTATCCAGGCAGGATCACCTGATCCACCTGGGGAATCAGCAGGCCTCACTAGGAAGGCATCAAAGTGCCAGACAGGGCAGAGCACTGTTGTATGCGTGGGCCACCTTGTAGGTGAAGGCCAAATGCAACCTTTACAGCCCAAGATCCAGACAATTCTGGACTGGGAAGCTCCAAAAACCCAGACTCAAGTTAGAGCATTCCATGGTTTGACTGGTTACAATATGGGGTTTGTGAAAGGGAATGGATCCATTGTGACCCCCCCACATAGAAAATACTACAACTTCAGCACCAGTACTCAAAGCTCCAGATTATTCTAAGCAGTTCATTGTGCAGACAGATGTCTCTGAACATGAGATAGGAGCAGTACTGTCCGAAATCCAATGATGATAGCTATGACCAGCCTGGTTTTTTTTATTAAAAGGAGGTTACTCTACAGAGAGCAGAGTTGGAGTGACATTACATTGAGAAGGAGGCCATTGCTGTGGTTTTGTCACTGAAAAAGCTGAACTCATACTTGTTTGGTACTCACTTTATTGTTCAAACTGTCCACAGACAACTTAGATGACTGATACAAATGAAAGGTGAGCACACAGGGATTGGGCTTTTCAGTGGAACACGGACGTGGGACTGCCCATGCCAATGCGGATGGCTTTCCAGGTTCTTCCACTTAGACAATGAAGACTCTCCTGGGAAAAGTTAGTCTCATCCTCTTTCATTTGGGAGGGGGGTGTGTAGGAAAGAGCCCCTTTTTCTAATGGTACCTCCCCCACCTTTTTCCTGATATTGATGCTTTCTTGACATAAAATGTGGTGGGATCCTGCTAACCAGGCCCTTGCACCAGTGTTCTTTCCCTAGAACTGTACCATTGTTCCCACAATTGGCACACCCCGGCACACAGCTAAGACCCTTGTAAAACATACCAGTGGTACCAAGGGCTCTGTGACCAGGTAGGGTCCCTAAGTGCTGCAACATATATTATGTCACACTAAAGGACTCCTCGCCAAGCACATGCACACTGAATTTGCAGCTTGTGTGTACTGGTGGGCAGAAAAAGGAAAAGTCAGCATGGCATCCCTCTCAGGATGCCAGGTCCACCAACCACTGCCTGTGGCATAGGTAAGACACTCCTCTAGCAGGTCTCTCAGCCCTTGGGCAGGGTGCACTCTATCACAGGTGAGGGCATAGCTGAATGAGCAATATGCCCCTACAATATCTAAGTCAATTCTTAGACGTTGTAAGTGCAGTGTGGCCACAAAAAGTACATGGGCTAGGAGTTTGTCATCATGAACTCTACAGCTACATGATGACTTCACTGAAGATTGGGAAGTTTGGCATCAAACATCTCAAGCAGAATAAACCCACACTGATGCCAGTGTTGGAGTTATTGTACAGTGCGCTCAGAGGGCATCTGAGAAATGCTCCCTATATTTTAACCAACCCTTTCGTGTAACCCACTTAGTTTAAGCCTGACCAGTATGTGTCAGCCTGCCACTAAAGGAGGAGTTTCTGACCCCATGGGGTGGGGGCCTTTGTGCCCATGGAGTCAGAAAAAAATCTTGCTCTGGGTGGAGGTACTTCACACCGCCTGCCTGCAGGAACTATAAAACGAGGCGGTGAGCCTCAAAAGTTCAGGACTCCTGTTACAGTGTACCAGGGCACTCCCGCTAGTGGAGATGCCCACCGACCAGACAAAGTCCCACTTTTGGCGGCAAGTACAGCAGGAACATTTGAAAAAAAAGGAGGAGTGACCACTTCAGATAGGTCCGCCCATAAGGCGTCCAGAGCTGAAGTGACCCCTCTCTATGTAGAATCCTCCATCTTGGTTTGGAGGACAGGGACCATAGGGTTCGTTCTGTTTCACCCACCTCAAATGGAGTGGACACTGGAAGGGTGGAGTCACCCTCAGGGTCAGTAGCCGTTGGCTACTGATCCCTGACCCCTAGCACCTGTTACACTCCTCCATCCAGGATTTAATGGCACCCCTGAACCCAGCTCACAAGGTTTCTGGTGACCTCAAAAAGACAACAAGAAGAAATAAGAACTGCTAAGCTGACACCCAACAGAGAAGACTGCAGACACCAATTGACTTGGCCCCAGCCCTACCGGCCTGTCTAAAGCTTCTGAAGCCCCTGCTTCAAAAAGCTGATGTATCTTGCAGGACCAGTGACCTCTTCAAAACCCCAAGAGGATTTCCTGTCCACCAGAGGACCAAGATCGCTAGAGGACAGCGGCCATGTCCAAAAAGCAACTCCAAACAAGCATTTGCAATGCAATGGGCCTCACGTTTGCTCAAGTTAGAGCTCTTAGCATTATAAACTCCTAACCGGACTTTTCTTGCCACATAAACTGAATATTAAAAGATAAACACTTTCACATAAGAGAGCTGATGGCCGCGAAGCAAACACACAGAAGGAAACAAAAGTTAGTTTGCAGTGAAACATATCGGCAAAAGTGCAGTTATCCTTGTTACCGACAAAAGTGCAATTATCCATGTAACAAGATCGATGTCATGCAAAGCGCTTGACTACTGCCCAGCGAGATCTCACTACCTACGAAACAAAGAGGAAAAAGTAGTCCAGAAGCCTTGTATGTTTTCAGTAGTTGGCGGTGCGCTTAACAAGGGCTAAACACCAGAAAAGGCATGACGTACGCATGCCTTTCACTGATCAAATCAACCGAATTTTAAAAGTCAAGCCCACGAACCAACCAAAGTGATGGCCATTGTTACAAGCCGTTAGGGAGATAACAACAGGGACAGAGCGCTTTGCACGCTCCACCCTAAAAAACTAGAGCACTGAAACCATGATTAAATCACCTGTGTGTGACCCCCCCACAACGCGGTACTGCAAACAAGGGAAACAGGCTCTGCAAAAAATAAAGTTACCAGTGATATAAAAGCTAGTGTTGCCACAATCATGGTGCACTGTAAACCTGATCACCCAACTGTGTTTTGGCACCACCAGCTGTTCCAGCAACTATAATCAAAAGTGGTGTCATGCAACCACAAGGAACCATGAAGTGAACACTGCCAAGGCAGCTGCTGTAAACACAACAAACATGGAGCTTAATTAAGTTAGGTAAGTTTAACATCGTTAGCAGAGACAGTAAACAACACAATGAATAAATGCTGCCCTGTGACCTTAAAGAAAATCAGAAAGTGAGCAGCGCCCAAGCACCAACTGTAACCCTAGATAGTGTAGAAATGCTTAGGAGTGACAAACCATCTGTACAGGGGCCTGAACCCTGGAGCCTCAGATTAAAGATCTGTGAAAGATAGGCCGAGGTAGATGAGAAGACCCATTTAAGTGAGGTCTTTTAACATGTTACTGTGATTCTTCTGCAAGACCACTAACATACTCACTACCGCAGCAAAACTCAAGGTGCAGCAACCAGTGTGGCTTGTTTTCTCACTCGGACCATGCCTCCTCGTGTTTAGAAGAATGGGAGTAGAAGCCCCACATGTACATTTCATAGGTGCATTGCAAGGAGATGCCCATTCAGCCATTGAAATTCGTGCTCTAGAGATTGAGCTATCCAGGAGCACAAATGCTTCCACCTCCACACCTCGGAGAGTTTACATGTCCGTGACAGATGGTTTGTGTAGTGTGCGTATGTGGGCACAGCAAGCACATGCTCACGCTCCATAGCAGGCAGCTGAAAAAACACAGAGCACTCTGCACCCACTCCCACCCACTCTAAAACTAAAATGGACACGTTGCTCTGCCACCACAATGGAAATATTAGAATGCGCCACCCCTCACACAGCCGCAAAGCAAGATGAATGCAGTGTACTACGACAGCAACTTAATAACTAAAATTAGTTGCCCTCAAATAGCCACTATGTATCAAAGTGAAAGTGGTGCACTGCCGCAAAATCAAAACATGGCGCCGAAGCTGCTGCATTAAAAAATAAACACGGTGTACTGAAACTGTGAAGTAAACACAAAACTGCAATGACCCAAGCGCCATATCTAAACTAAAAGTGGTGCATTGCAATTGCGAAGTAAAAATGAAAAGTGGTGCCCCAAGCAGCCACGATAAACAAACTAGATGTGTTTCACTGTAACTTTTAAATAAAACACAAAAAGCACCACCCCTAGCAGCTGCGATAGCAAAGTAAACGCCGTGCACTGCAACCACGAAGTAAAAAATAAACACTGCACTGAAAGCAGCTGCGATAATCAAGTGAACGCAATATACTGCAACCACAAAGTAATCTTCACCCCATGCAGCTGCAATAATCAAGTAAATGCGGTACACTTCAAACACGAAGTAAAAACAAAACGTGGCGCCCCAAGAAGCTGTGATATGTCCAAACAAGTGAGATCGCGCTGCGAACAAAGGATAACAACCAAGATCGCGCAGCGAACAAAATATAATAAAAAGTAGTCCACAAACCTGACAGAAAACAGCGAGCCTCGCATGTTTTCAGTACTTGGTCGCTGCGCTCGAGGAGGGCTAATCACCAGAAAAGGAATGACGTAGGCGTGCTTTCCTCGATTGAAAGCAAGCCTATTTTGACAGGCAAGCCCACGAACCAATGAAAAACAGAGACGTGACGTGGACGGGGCTCTAATCCCTTTTCTTATTTCCTAAGCGTCTCACTAGCGACACAGGCTTGACCCTAAAAAGGACTCCAGAACCACCCTGATCAGCAAGCCCAGCCTACTCTGCACCCGATACCCACGGCTTGTGTCCAGGTGGGCCACCGGTCTAGACCAGGTCCCCAGCCGTTTCTGACCAATGTTTCCACCCTGGGTTGACCAACACAACAACTTCTGTGGACTAAATCCAGAGGACACCCCTGCCCGTGAAGTTTCCGGACAAAGAAACCCAATGCCAAAAGGTACCCTGCAACAGCACCACCCTGGCCTTGGGGAACCTGACTTCCGGTGCAGCAACATGCAGCAGGCGACCCTCCACTCTGTCTAGCCTGTGGTTTCCCTGAGCCGACCTACAGGTCCTGACCTGCAGCTTTCTTTTGACCCCAAGGAGCCCCATATTCAAAAGTATTGTGAGCTCAATGCTGAGTTTACACCCTGCTCCCGGAACTTGCCAGGTCTGCCCACTGAAGACGTGGGTACTTACCTGCTGGCGAATAGAATTCCGAATGCCCTGAAAATCCATTGGAGCCCATTTTAAATCTTCCATCAACTTACAGTCATTGGGTGTGTGTTTCATTTATTGCCTGTGTGTGTACAACTAATGATTTGCACTACGGTCTGATTAGTCTAACTGTTCAACCACACTACCACAAAAGAGAGCATTATTATTATCTAATTTAGTCTCCATTAAACCTCTGGGAAATCCCTGGACTCTGTGCACATTATATCTCATTTTGATAAGGTACACACAGAGCCAGCTTCCTACAATTTGTGACTTCACATAATTTTCAGGGTTATCAAGAGGCTGCTTTATTAACACTGACAGCTGTAGCCAGGAATTTGCCACAAGTTTTCTCACAATTTGACAATTCTAAAGTTTTTACTTTGGTGTAAAAACTTTGAAAGAGATCCTTGTGGCAATACAGATTGGAAATTCCTCATTTTTTATTTTACAGTACGCTAATTATACTGCAGGGAACCACAACAGATTAAAGTCTTTGAATGTAGACAGGACAACAAAGTCATTGTTTAGAGCTAGATGAAAGGCAGAATATATGCATGTGACAATTTACACAATGTAAGCCTTTCCTCAATATCTAAATAACCAGTGGCCAGGGCAAGCAATCTGGTCTTGTTGGTGAAGCCCAAGGAGATTCTTCTTTGGCAAACAAAAGGTGGTTTGCTTAAAATCAATGACAAAGCCTTGATTGTGTAGCATTTAAGTACCCAATAATGTCTGAGTATACCATATCCCTAAAGGAAATCCTCCTTCCACGTTAGAGAAAGATTGCTGACTACAGGCATTTTCACATGTTCTATCTCTGCTGCCACAAAAGGTAGACCAGAAGACTCAGCAAAAGCAAACATCTCCTTCAAGTGCCCCTGTCTGAGTCTCAGTATGAACTTAGTTGAAATAAATCCCTTGACGTGCTCTAAAGAAGGCAAGGATTCAATAGATAAAAAAGAGATGCAATTGAAAGAATAAAGAATGTAGGGTCCAATCAAACTAAACAAATAATAAAATAGTTAGCTCTCCCACACAGAGAGAAGAAAGGTGCTAAATTAATCTAAAAACTAACAGCCTTAACTGTTGCACTAAAAGTGAAACAGAGTAAAATTGTACACCAACGTTTATGGAAACTACTGTTATGTTAGAATAATGTCAGTCTCTCTGTCAGTTTTTTGGGTGGAACCATGGCAACAGTAACACAACGTAGAAGATCATGTAGCCAGATAAGCTGAATGATAGTTGCCCCAATAACGTTTCCTTTATGATAGAGACATTTTATGATTTCCAATTCCCCATTCCCATTTTCTCAACCCTGCATGTGACAAGGCTTCGACATAGTTGTTTTGGCTGTTTGAAAGCTGCTGGTGGATATATTTTATGGAAATGAGCAAACCTCTCACTGGCAGAACAAGGGGACAGGGGATGGTTGTGTTAACCAAATCTCTTTGGTCTAGTAATTCACATAAAGTTAACTCTGTCTATTCTGGGGCATGAGATAGCCAAAGGCATCTTTATTATCAAATTTTATTTTAGAATTATTCTTTTTGCACTTTATGTGCTATTAATCTGAATATAAATTATGCTGTATAGAAGAAAGAAACATAATATATTAAAATGTTCTAAGCCACATTTCCCTCCTCTGTGTTTCTCACACTTATGCTAAATCCATTAGCAACTGATATGTTCACATAATCCCCTTTTATTCCAATGAATGATGGTGAGAATTGCTGCTTTTTGTGCCACAGGAGACCAGCACATATTTTAGCTTCCTACATAGAACACTGTTGCATTCCTCTGTGTTTTTTTCTCAGAATGACATCATTGGTTCTAACCAAAGTGAGATGCTTTTATGACATCACAGAATCTTCAGGGTTGCTAAGGTGCAGGTGTGTCAACATTGGCAGCTGTAACCAAGAGTTTGTCGCCATCTTTGCCACAGTTTTTACATGCTACAGAATTTTCTTCTGGTTTAGAGATTTTAACAGACCTCAACCCACTTCATTACAACATTTCTTCACTGTTACATCTTTGTGACATGATTGGTAAGGAAATCTTCCTTTAATATTTATAGATTTCATGTTATATTTTTGTAGATTTCACATGCCATAAATCCGTATACCAGTGGCTTGAGACTCTAAATTTGAAACCGATAGAGCCATCATTCTGCAGTCTATCTTAAGCCTGATTGCTCTGTGCCAAGCTACAAGAGGGTGGGCACAGGATCATTTGGATTGTGTGTGACTTACCCTGACTAGGATTGTGGGCCCTATTTGGACAAGGGTGATACCTCTGCCAACTAGAGACCCAATTTCTAAGATGGACTATGTGCTTGGCCTCCAATCAAGGACTGCTGAGTACTTGAAAAAGACATCTAAAAACCTTTAGGCCAGCCAACAGCTCCAGAAGTTGTGGTATGGTCAAAAGGCTGAACTGGTAAAATTTAAACCAGGGCAAAAGGTATGGGTTCTGGAGCCTGTGGCTCCCAGGGCACTCCAGGACAGATGGAGTGGCCCTTACCCTATCCTAGAAAAGAAGAGTGAGATCACCTACTTGGAAGACCTGGGCACCAGCAGGACACCCAAGAGGGTGATCCATGTAAACCACCTGAAACTCTAATGTTTCAGGCCAGATATACCCTTGTTGGTGGTTACTGATGAGGACCAGGAAGAAGAGAGTGAGTGTCTCCCTGACCTCCTCTCACATGACCCTAAAGATGGGTCAGCTGATTGAGTTATCTATTCAGACACCCTCACTGCCCAACAGCAAGCTGACTGCAGGCAAGTCCTACAGCAGTTTGTTGGGCTTTTCTCTTTGGCCCCTGGACAGACCCACCTGTGTACCCATAATGGGGACACATAAGACAGTTTACGTGTCAAAACCAAAATCTATAGACAGTCTGACCAAGTCAAAGTGAGCATCAAAGTGGAATTCCAGAAGATGCTGAATTTAGTGGTTATTGAACCCTCTGACAGTCCCTGAGCTTGCCCAGTGGTATTGGTCCCCAAACCTCATTTCGAAGATGGGAAGAGAGAGAGGAGGTTGTGTGTGGACTACAGAGGTTTCAACTCTGTCACCAAGACAGATGTACACCCTATATCAAGAGCAGATGAACTAAGAGACAAATTAGGTGCAGCCAGATTCCTTAGTACCTTTGCCCTAACTGCAGGGCACTGGCAAATCAGAACGGCACCTGGAGCAAAAGAAAAGACAGCATTCACTACACTTAATGGGCATTATCAGTTTACTGTTAGGCTCTTTGTGTTAAAGATGCCCCTGTCACCTTCCAACGGTTGGTGAATCAAGTCCTTGCTGGCTTGGAGTCCTTTAGTGTAGTATATCCAGATGATATTGCTGTCTTTAGCTTATCCAGGCAGGATCACCTGATCCACCTGTGGAATCAGCAGGCCTCACTAGGATGGCATCAAAGTGCCAGACAGGGCAGAGCACTGTTGTATGCGTGGGCCACCTTGTAGGTGGAGGCCATATGCAACCTTTACAGCCCACGATCCAGACAATTCTGGACTGGGAAGCTCCAAAAACCCAGACTCAAGTCAGGGCATTCCATGGGTTGACTGGTTACAATAGGGGGTTTGTGAAAGTGTATGGATCCATTGTGACCCCCCACATAGAACATACTTCAACTTCACCACCAGTACGCAAAGCTCCATATTATTCTAAGCAGTTCATTGTGCAGACAGATGTCTCTGAACATGGGATAGGAGCAGTCCTGTCCGAAATCCAATGATGATAGCTATGACCAGCCTGTTGTTTTTATTAAAAGGAGATTACTCTACAGAGAGCAGAGTTGGAGTGACAATACATTGAGAAGGAGGCCATTGCTGTGGTTTTGTCACTGAAAAAGCTGAGCTCATACTTGTTTGGTACTCACTTTATTGTTCACACTGTCCACAGACAACTTAGATGACTGATACAAATGAAAGGTGAGCACACAGGGATTGGACTTTTCAGTGGAACATAGACGTGGGACTGCCCATGCTAATGCGGATGGCTTTCCAGGTTCTTCCACTTAGACAATGAAGACTCTCCTGGGAAAAGTTAGTCTCATCCTCTTTCATTTGGGAGGGGGCTGTGTAGGAAAGAGCCCCTTTTTCTAATGGTTCCTCCCCCACCTTTTTCCTGATATTGATGCTTTCTTGACTTAAAGTGTGGTGGGATCCTGCTAACCAGGCCCCTGCACCAGTGTTCTTTCTCTAGAACTGTACCATTGTTCCCACAATTGGCACACCCTGGCACACAGCTAAGACCCTTGTAAAACATACCAGTGGTACCAAGGGTTCTGTGACCAGGTAGGGTCCCTAAGTGCTGCAACATATATTATGTCACACTAAAGGACTCCTCGCCAAGCACATGCACACTGAATTTGCTGCTTGTGTGTACTGGTGGGCAGAAAAAGGAAAAGTCAGCATGGCATCCCTCTCAGGATGCCAGGTCCACCCACCACTGCCTGTGGCATAGATAAGACACTGTCTAGCAGGCCTCTCAGCCCTTGGGCAGTGTGCACTCTATCACAGGTGAGGGCATAGCTGCATGAGCAATATGCCCCTACAATATCGAAATCAATTCTTAGACGTTGTAAGTGCAGTGTGGCCACAAAAAGTACATGGGCTAGGAGTTTGTCATCATGAACTCTACAGCTACATGATGACGTCACTGAAGATTGGGAAGTTTGGCATCAAACATCTCAAGCAGAATAAACCCACACTGATGCCAGTGTTGGAGTTATTGTACAGTGCGCCCAGAGGGCATCTGAGAAATGCTCCCTATATTTTAACCAACCCTTTCGTGTAACCCACTTAGTTTAAGGCTGACCAGTATGTGCCAGCCTGCCACTAAAGGAGGAGTTTGTGACCCCATGGGGTGGGCGCCTTTGTGCCCATGGAGTCAGAAAAAAAGCTTGCTCTGGGTGGAGTTGCTTCACACCGCCTGCCTGCAGGAACTATAAAATGAGGCGGTGAGCCTCAAAAGTTCAGTCCTCCTCTTACAGTGTACCAGGGCACTCCAGCTAGTGGAGATGCCCACCCACCGGACAAAGTCCCACTTTTGGCGGCAGTAACAGCAGGAACATTTGAAAAAAAAAGGAGGAGGGACCACTTCAGATAGGTCCACCCATAAGGCGTCTAGAGCTGAAGTGACCCCTCTCCATGTAGAATCCTCCATCTTGGTTTGGAGGATAGGGACCATAGGATTCGTTCTGTTTCACCCACCTCAAATGGAGTGGACACTGGAAGGGTGTAGTCACCCTCAGGGTCAGTAGCCATTGGCTACTGATCCCTGACCCCTGACACCTGTTACACCCCTCCATCCAGGATTTAAGGGCACCCCTGAACCCAGCTCACAAGGTTTCTGGTGACCTCAAGAAGACAACAAGAAGAAATAATAACTGCTAAGCTGACACCCAACAGAGAAGACTGCAAACACCAATTGACTTGGCCGCAGCCCTATCGGCCTGTCTACAGCTTCTGAAGCCCCTGCTTCAAAAAGGTGATGTATCTTGCAGGACCAGTGACCTCTTCAAAACCCCAAGAGGATTGCCTGTCCACCAGAGGACCAAGATCGCTAGAGGACAGCGGCCCTGTCCAAAAAGCAACTCCAAACAAGCATTTGCAATGCAATGGGCCTCACGTTTGCTCGAGTTAGAGCTCTTAGCATTATAAACTCCTAACCGGACTTTTCTTGCCACATAAACTGAATATTAAAAGATAAACACTTTCACATAAGAGAGCCGATGGCCGCAAAGCAAACACACAGAAGGAAACAGAAGTTAGCTTGCAGTGAAACATATCGGCAAAAGTGCAGTTATCCTTGTTACTGACAAAAGTGCAATTATCCATGTAACAAGATCGATGTCATGGAAAGTGCTTGACTACTGCCCAGCGAGATCTCACTACCTACGAAAGAAAGAGGAAAAAGTAGTCCTGAAGCCATACGGAAAACATGAAGCCTTGTATGTTTTCAGTAGTAGGCGGTGCGCTTAACAAGGGCTAAACACCAGAAAAGGCATGACGTACGCATGCCTTTCACTAATCAAATCAAGCGAATTTTAAAAGGCAAGCCCACGAACCAACCAAAGTGATGTGCATTGTTACAAGCCATTAGAGAGATAACAACAGGGACAGAGCGCTTTGCACGCTCCACCCTAAAAAACTAGAGCACTGAAACCATGATTAAATCACCTGTGTGTGATCCCCACAACGCTGTACTGCAAACAAGGGAAACAGGCTCTGCAAAAAATAAAGTTACCAGTGATATAAAAGCTAGTGTTGCCACAATCATGGTGCACTGTAAACCTGATCACCCAACTGTGTTTTGGCACCACCAGCTGTTCCAGCAACTATAATCAAAAGTGGTGTCGTGCAACCACAAGGAACCATGAAGTGAACACTACCCAAGGCAGCTGCTGTAAACACAACAAACATGGAGCTTAATTAAGTTATGTAAGTTTAACATTGATAGCAGAGACAGTAAACAACACAATGAATAAATGCTGCCCTGTGACCTTAAAGAAAATCAGAAAGTGAGCAGCGCCCAAGCACCAACTGTAACCCTAGATATTGTACAAATGCTTAGGAGTGACAAACCATCTGTACAGGGGCCTGAACCCTGGAGCCTCAGATTAAAGATCTGAGAAAGATAGGCCCAGGTAGATGAGAAGACCCATTTAAGTGAAGTCATTTAACATGTTACTATGATTCTTCTGCAAGGCCACTAACAGAGTCACTACTGCAGCAAAACTCAAGGTGCAGCAACCAGTGTGGCTTGTTTTCTCACTCGGACCATGCCTCCTCGTGTTTAGAAGAATGTGAGTAGAAGCCCCACATGCACATTACATAGGTGCACTGCAAGGAGATGCCCATTCAGCCATTGAAATTTATGCTCTAGAGATTGAGCTATCCAGGAGCACAAATGCTTCCACCTCCACACCTCAGAGAGTTTACATGTCTGTGACAGATGGTTTATGTAGTGTGCGTATGTGGGCAAAGCCAGCACACGCTCACGCTCCATAGCAGGCAGCTGAAAAAACACAGAGCACTCTGCACCAACTCCCACCCACTCTAAAACTAAAATGGACAAGTTGCTCTGCCACCACAATGGAAATATTAGAATGCGCCACCCCTCACACAGCCGCAAAGCAAGATGAATGCAGTGTACTACGACAGCAACTTAATAACTAAAATTAGTTGCCCTCAAATAGCCACTATGTATCAAAGTGAATGTGGTGCACTGCCGCAAAATCAAAACGCGGCGCCAAAGCTGCTGCATTAAAAAATAAACATGTGTACTGAAACTGTGAAGTAAACACAAAACTGCAATGACCCAAGTGCCATATCTAAACTAAAAATGGTGCATTGCAATTGCGAAGTAAAAATGAAAAGTGGTGCCCCAGGCAGCCACGATAAACAAACTAGATGTGCTGCACTGTAACTTTTAAATAAAACACAAAAAGCACCACCCCTAGCAGCTGCGATAGCAAAGTAAACGCTGTGCACTGCAACCACGAAGTAAAAAATAAACACTGCACTGAAAGCAGCTGCGATAATCAAGTGAACGCGATATACTGCAACCACAAAGTAATCTTCACCCCATGCAGCTGCAATAATCAAGTAAATGCGGTACACTTCAAACTTGAAGTAAAAACAAAATGTGGCACCCCAAGAAGCTGTGATATGTCCAAACAAGTGAGATCACGCTGCGAACAAAGGATAACAAGCGAGATCGCGCAGCGAACAAAAGATAATAAAAAGTAGTCCACAAACCTGACGGACAACAGCGAGCCTTGCATGTTTTCAGTACTTGGTCGCTGCGCTCGAGGAGGGCTAATCACCAGAAAAGGAATGACGTAGGCATGCTTTCCTCTTTGAAAGCAAGCCTATTTTGACAGGCAAGCCCACGAACCAATGAAAAGCACAGATGTGACGTGGACGGGGCTCTGATCCCTTTTCTTATTTCCTAAGCGTCTCACTATTGATATGCATGCGCGAGCGCATGCGATGCAGGCTCGACCCTAAAAAGGACTCCAGAACCACCCTGATCAGCAAGCCCAGCCTACTCTGCACCCGATACCCACGGCTTGTGTCCAGGTGGGCCACCGGTCTAGAGCAGGTCCCCAGACGTTTCTGACCAAGTGTCCACCTTGGGTTGACCAACACAACAACTTCTGTGGACTAAATCCAGAGGACACCCCTGCCCGTGAAGTTTCTGGACAAAGAAACCCAATGCCAAAAGGTACCCTGCAACAGCACCACCCTGGCCTTGGGGAACCCGACTTCCGGTGCAGCAACATGCAGCAGGCGACCCTCCACTCTGTCTAGCCTGTGGTTTCCCTGAGCTGACCTCCAGGTCCTGACCTGCAGCTTTCTTGTGACCCCAAGGAGCCCCATATTCAAAAGTATTGTGAGCTCAATGCTGAGTTTACACCCTGCACCCGGAACTTGCCAGGTCTGCCCACTGAAGACGTGGGTACTTACCTGCTGGCGAATACAATTCCGAATGCCCTGAAAATCCATGGGAGCCCATTTTAAATCTTCCATCAACTTGCAGTCATTGGGTGTGTGTTTCATTTATTGCCTGTGTGTGTAGAACTAGTGATTTGCACTACGCTCTGATTAGTCTAACTGTACAACCACACTACCACAAAAGAGAGCATTATTATTATCTAATTTAGTCTCCATTAAACCTCTGGGAAATCCCTGGACTCTGTGCACATTATATCTCATTTTGATAAGATATACACAGAGCCAGCTTCCTACAATTTGTGACTTCACATAATCTTCAGGGTTATCAAGAGGCTGCTGAATTAACGCTGACAGCTGTAGCCAGGAATTTGCCACAAGCTTTCTCACAATTTGACAATTCTAAAGTTTTTACTTTGGTTTAAAGACTTTGAAAGAGATCCTTGTGGCAATACAGATTGGAAATTCCTCATTTTTTATTTTACAGTACGCTAATTATACTGCAGGGAACCACAACAGATTAAAGTCTTTGAATGTAGACAGGACAACAAAGTCATTGTTTAGAGCTAGATGAAAGGCAGAATATATGCATGTGACAATTTACACAATGTAAGCCTTTCCTCAATATCTAAGTAACCAGTGGCCAGGGAAAGCAATCTGGTCTTGTTGGTGAAGCCCAAGGAGATTCTTCTTTGGCAAACAAAAGGTGGTTTGCTTAAAATCTATGACAAAGCCTTGATTGTGTAGCATTTAAGTACCCAATAATGTCTGAGTATACCATATCCCTAAAGGAAATCCTCCTTCCATGTTAGAGAAAGATTGCTGACTACAGGCATTTCACATGTTCTATCTCTGCTGCCACAAAAGATAGACCAGAAGACTCAGCAAAAGCAAACATCTCCTTCAAGTGCCCCTGTCTGAGTCTCAGTATGAACTTAGTTGAAATAAACCCCTTGACGTGCTCTAAAGAAGGCAAGGATTCAATAGATAAAAAAGAGATGCAATTGAAAGAATAAAGAATGTAGGGTCCAATCAAACTAAACAAATAATAAAATAGTTAGCTCTCCCACACAGAGAGAAGAAAGGTGCTAAATTAATCTAAAAACTAACAGCCTTAACTGTTGCACTAAAAGTGAAACAGATTAAAATTGTACACCAACGTTTATGGAAACTACTGTTATGTTAGAATAATGTCAGTCTCTCTGTCAGTTTTTTGGGTAGAACCATGGCAACAGTAACACAACGTACAAGATCATGTAGCCAGGTAAGCTAAATTATGGTTGCCTCAATAACGTTTCCTTTATGATAGAGACATTTTATGATTTCCAATTCCCCGTTCCCATTTTCTCAACCCTGCACGTGACAAGGCTTCCACATAGTTGTTTTGCCTGTTTGAAAGCTGCTGGTGGATATATTTTATGGAAACGAGCAAACCTCTCACTGGCAGAACAAGGGGACAGGGGATGGTTGTGTTAACCAAATCTCTTTCGTCTAGTAATTCACATAAAGTTAACTCTCTCTATTCTGGGGCATGAGATAGGCAAAGGCATCTTTATTATCAAATTTTATTTTAGAATTATTCTTTTTGCACTGTATGTGCTATTAATCTGAATATAAATTATGCTGTATAGAAGAAAGAAACATAATATAATAAAATGTTCTAAGCCACATTTCCCTCCTCTGTGTTTCTCACACTTATGCTAAATCCATTAGCAACTGATATGTTCACATAATCTCCTTTTATTCCAATGAATGATGGTGAGAAGTGCTGCTTCTTGTGCCACTGCAGACCAGCACATATTTTAGCTTCCTGAATAGAACACTGTTGCATTCCTCTGTGTTTTTTTCTCAGAATTACATCATTGGTTCTAACCAAAGTGAGATGCTTTTATGACATCACAGAATCTTCAGGGTTGCTAAGGTGCAGGTGTGTCAACATTGGCAGCTGTAGCCAAGAGTTTGTCGCCATCTTTGCCACAGTTTTTACATGCTACAGAATTTTCTTCTGGTTTAGAGATTTTAACAGACCTCAACCCATTTCATTACAACATTTCTTCACTGTTACATCTTTGTGACATGATTGGTAAGGAATTCTTCCTTTAATATTTATAGATTTCATGTTATATTTTTGTAGATTTCACATGCCATAAATCCGTATATCAGTGGCTTGAGACTCTAAATTTTAAACCGATAGAGCCATCGTTCTGCAGTCTATCTTAAGCCTGACTGCTCTGTGCCAAGCTACCAGAGGGTGGGCACAGGATAATTTGGATTGTGTGTGACTTACCCTGGCTAGGAGTGTGGGCCCTATTTGGACAAGGGTGATACCTCTGCCAACTAGAGACCCCATTTCTAAGATGGACTATATGCTTGGCCTCCACTCAAGGACTGCTGAGTACTTGAATAAGACATCTAAAAACCTTGAGGAGAGCCAACAGCTCCAAAAGTTGTGGTATGGTCAAAAGGCTGAACTGGTAAAATATAAACCAGGGCAAAAGGTATGGGTTCTGGAGCCTGTGGCTCCCAGGGCACTCCAGGACAGATGGAGTGGCCTTTACCCTATCCTAGAAAAGAAGAGTGAGATCACCTACTTGGAAGACCTGGGCACCAGCAGGACACCCAAGAGGGTGATCCATGTAAACCACCTAAAACTCTAATGTTTCAAGGCAGATATACCCTTGTTGGTGGTTACTGATGAGGACCAGGAAGAAGAGAGTGAGTGTCTCCCTGACCTCCTCTCACATGACCCTAAAGATGGGTCAGCTGATTGAGTTATCTATTCAGACACCCTCACTGCCCAGCAGCAAGCTGACTGCAGGCAAGTCCTACAGCAGTTTGTTGGGCTTTTCTCTTTGGCCCCTGGACAGACCCACCCGCGTACCCATGATGGAGACACATAAGACAGTTTACGTGTCAAAACCAAAATCTATAGACAGTCTGACCAAGTCAAAGTGAGCATCAAAGTGGAATTCCAGAAGATGCTGAATTTAGTGGTTATTGAACCCTATGACAGTCCCTGAGCTAGCCCAGTGGTATTGGTCCCCAACCATCATTCCGAAGATGGGAAGAGAGAGATGAGGTTTTGTGTGGACTACAGAGGTTTCAACTATGTCACCAAGACAGATGTACACCCTATATCAAGAGCAGAAGAACTAAGAGACAAATTAGGTGCAGCCAGATTCCTTAGTACCTTTGCCCTAACTGCGGGGCACTGGCAAATCAGAACGGCACCTGGAGCAAAAGAAAAGACAGCATTCACTACACTTAATGGGCATTAACAGTTTACTGTTAGGCCCTTTGTGTTAAAGATGCCCCTGTCACCTTCCAACGGTTGGTGAATCAAGTCATTGCTGGCTTGGAGTCCTTTAGTATAGTATATCCAGATGATATTGCTGTCTTTAGCTTATCCAGGCAGGATCACCTGATCCACCTGGGGAATCAGCAGGCCTCACTAGGAAGGCATCAAAGTGCCAGACAGGGCAGAGCACTGTTGTATGCGTGGGCCACCTTGTAGGTGAAGGCCAAATGCAACCTTTACAGCCCAAGATCGGGTCAATTCTGGACTGGGAAGCTCCAAAAACCCAGACTCAAGTCAGGGCATTCCATGTTTTGACTGGTTACAATATGGGGTTTGTGAAAGGGAATGGATCCATTGTGACCCCCCCACATAGAACATACTTCAACTTCAGCACCAGTACTCAAAGCTCCAGATTATTCTCAGCAGTTCATTGTGCAGACAGATGTCTCTGAACATGGGATAGGAGCAGTCCTGTCCGAAATCCAATGATGATAGCTATGACCAGCCTGTTTTTTTAATTAAAAGGAGGTTACTCTACAGAGAGCAGAGTTGGAGTGACATTACATTGAGAAGGAGGCCATTGCTGTGGTTTTGTCACTGAAAAAGCTGAACTCATACTTGTTTGGTACTCACTTTATTGTTCAAACTGTCCACAGACAACTTAGATGACTGATACAAATGAAAGGTGAGCACACAGGGATTGGACTTTTCAGTGGAACACAGACGTGGGACTGCCCATGCCAATGCGGATGGTTTTCCAGGTTCTTCCACTTAGACAATGAAGACTCTCCTGGGAAAAGTTAGTCTCATCCTCTTTCATTTGGGAGGGAGCTGTGTAGGAAAGAGCCCCTTTTTCTAATGGTTCCTCCCCCACCTTTTTCCTGATATTGATGCTTTCTTGACTTAAAGTGTGGTGGGATCCTGCTAACCTGGCCCTTGCACCAGTGTTCTTTCCCTAGAACTGTACCATTGTTCCCACAATTGGCACACCCCGGCACACAGCTAAGACCCATGTAAAACATACCAGTGGTACCAAGGGCTCTGTGACCAGGTAGGGTCCCTAAGTGCTGCAACATATATTATGTCACACTAAAGGACTCCGCGCCAAGCACATGCACACTGAATTTGCAGCTTGTGTGTACTGGTGGGCAGAAAAAGGAAAAGTCAGCATGGCATCCCTCTCAGGATGCCAGGTCCACCAACCACTGCCTGTGGCATAGGTAAGACACTCCTCTAGCAGGCCTCTCAGCCCTTGGGCAGGGTGCACTCTATCACAGGTGAGGGCATAGCTGCATGAGCAATATGCCCCTACAATATCTAAGTCAATTCTTAGACGTTGTAAGTGCAGTGTGGCCACAAAAAGTACATGGGCTAGGAGTTTGTCATCATGAACTCTACAGCTACATGATGACTTCACTGAAGATTGGGAAGTTTGGCATCAAACATCTCAAGAAGAATAAACCCACACTGATGCCAGTGTTGGAGTTATTGTACAGTGCGCCCAGAGGGCATCTGAGAATTGCTCCCTATATTTTAACCAAACCTTTTGTGTAACCCACTTAGTTTAAGGCTGACCAGTATGTGCCAGCCAGCCACTAAAGGAGGAGTTTCTGACCCCATGGGGTGGGGGCCTTTGTGCCCATTGAGTCAGAAAAAAAGCTTGCTCTGGGTGGAGGAGCTTCACACCGCCTGCCTGCAGGAACTATAAAACGAGGCGGTGAGCCTCAAAAGTTCAGGACTCCTGTTACAGTGTACCAGGGCACTCCCGCTAGTGGAGATGCCCACCCACCGGACAAAGTCCCACTTTTGGCGGCAAGTACAGCAGGAACATTTGAAAAAAAAAGGAGTGACCACTTCAGATAGGTCCACCCATAAGGCGTCCAGAGCTGAAGTGACCCCTCTCCATGTAGAATCTTCCATCTTGGTTTGGAGGACAGGGACCATAGGGTTCGTTCTGTTTCACCCACCTCAAATGGAGTGGACACTGGAAGGGTGTAGTCACCCTCAGGGTCAGTAGCCGTTGGCTACTGATCCCTGTCCCCTGACACCTGTTACAATCCTCCATCCAGGATTTAATGGCACCCCTGAACCCAGCTCACAAGGTTTCTGGTGACCTCAAGAAGACAACAAGAAGAAATAAGAACTGCTAAACTGACACCCAACAGAGAAGACTGCAGACACCAATTGACTTGGCCCCAGCCCTACCGGCCTATCTACAGCTTCTGAAGCCCCTGCTTCAAAAAGGTGATTTATCTTGCAGGACCAGTGACCTCTTCAAAACCCCAAGAGGATTGCCTGTCCACCAGAGGACCAAGATCGCTAGAGGACAGCGGCCCTGTCCAAAAAGCAACTCCAAACAAGCATTTGCAATGCAATGGGACTCGCCTTTGCTCGAGTTAGAGCTCTTAGCATTATAAACTCCTAACCGGACTTTTCTTGCCACATAAACTGAATATTAAAAGATAAACATTTTCACATAAGAGAGCTGATGACCGTGAAGCAAACACACAGAAGGAAACAGAAGTTAGCTTGCAGTGAAACATATCGGCAAAAGTGCAGTTATCCTTGTTACCGACAAAAGTGCAATTATCCATGTAACAAGATCGATGTCATGCAAAGCGCTTGACTACTGCCCAGCGAGATCTCACTACCTAAGAAACAAAGAGGAAAAAGTAGTCCTGAAGCCATACGGAAAACATGAAGCCTTGTATGTTTTCAGTAGTTGGCGGTGCGCTTAACAAGGCCTAAACACCAGAAAAGGCATGACGTACGCATGCCTTTCACTAATAAAATCAAGCGAATTTTAAAAGGCAAGCCCACGAACCAACCAAAGTGATGGGCATTGTTACAAGCCGTTAGAGAGATAACAACAGGGACAGAGCGCTTTGCACGCTCCACCCTAAAAAACTAGAGCACTGAAACCATGATTAAATCACCTGTGTGTGACCCCCCACAACGCGGTACTGCAAACAAGGGAAACAGGCTCTGCAAAAAATAAATTTACCAGTGATATAAAAGCTAGTGTTGCCACAATCATGGTGCACTGTAAACCTGATCACCCAACTGTGTTTTGGCACCACCAGCTGTTCCAGCAACTATAATCAAAAGTGGTGTCGTGCAACCACAAGGAACCATGAAGTGAACAATGCCCAAGGCAGCTGCTGTAAACACAACAAACATGGAGCTTAATTAAGTTATGTAAGTTTAACATCGTTAGCAGAGACAGTAAACAACACAATGAATAAATGCTGCCCTGAGACCTTAAAGAAAATCAGAAAGTGAGCAGCGCCCAAGCACCAACTGTAACCCTAGATAGTGTACAAATGCTTAGGAGTGACAAACCATCTGTGCAGGGGCCTGAACCCTGGAGCCTCAGATTAAAGATCTGAGAAAGATAGGCCCAGGTAGATGAGAAGACCCATTTAAGTGAGGTCATTTAACATGTTACTGTGATTCTTCTGCAAGGCCACTAACATAGTCACTACCGCAGCAAAACTCAAGGTGCAGCAACCAGTGTGGCTTGTTTTCTCACTCGGACCATGCCTCCTCGTGTTTAGAAGAATAGGAGTAGAAGCCCCACATGCACATTTCATAGGTGCATTGCAAGGAGATGCCCATTCAGCCATTGAAATTCGTGCTCTAGAGATTGAGCTATCCAGGAGCACAAATGCTTCCACCTCCACACCTCGGAGAGTTTACATGTCCGTGACAGATGGTTTGTGTAGTGTGCGTATGTGGGCACAGCCAGCACACGCTCCCGCTCCATAGCAGGCAGCTGAAAAAACACAGAGCACTCTGCACCCACTCCCACCCACTCTAAAACTAAACTGGACACGTTGCTCTGCCACCACAATGGAAATATTAGAATGCGCCACCCCTCACACAGCCGCAAAGCAAGATGAATGCAGTGTACTATGACAGCAACTTAATAACTAAAATTAGTTGCCCTCAAATAGCCACTATGTATCAAAGTGAATGTTGTACACTGCCGCAAAATCAAAACGCGGCGCCGAAGCTGCTGCATTAAAAAATAAACACAGTGTACTGAAACTGTGAAGTAAACACAAAACTGCAATGACCCAAGCGCCATCTCTAAACTAAAAGTGGTGCATTACAATTGCGAAGTAAAAATGAAAAGTGGTGCCCCAAGCAGCCACGATAAACAAACTAGATGTGCTGCACTGTAACTTTTAAATAAAACACAAAAAGCACCACCCCTAGCAGCTGCGATAGCAAAGTAAACGGCGTGCACTGCAACCTCGAAGTAAAAAATAAACACTGCACTGAAAGTAGCTGCGATAATCAAGTGAACGCGATATACTGCAACCACAAAGTAATCTTCACCCCATGCAGCTGCAATAATCAAGTAAATGCGGTACACTTCAAACACGAAGTAAAAACAAAACGTGGCGCCCCAAGAAGCTGTGATATGTCCAAACAAGTGAGATCGCGCTGCAAACAAAGGAGAACAAGCGAGATCGCGCAGCGAACAAAAGATAATAAAAAGTAGTCCACAAACCTGACGGAAAACAGCGAGTCTCGCATGTTTTCAGTACTTGGTCGCTGCGCTCGAGGAGGGCTAATCACCAGAAAAGGAATGACGTAGGTGTGCTTTCCTCTATTGAAAGCAAGCCTCTTTTGACAGGCAAGCCCACGAACCAATGAAAAACACAGACGTGACGTGGACGGGGCTCTGATCCATTTTCTTATTTCCTAAGCGTCTCACTAGCGATACGCATGCGCGACCGCATGCGACGCAGGCTCGACCCTAAAAAGTACTCCAGAACCACCCTGATCAGCAAGCCCAACCTCCTCTGCACCCGATACCCACGGCTTGTGTCCAGGTGGGCCACCGGTCTAGAGCAGGTCCCCAGACATTTCTGACCAAGTGTCCACCCTGGGTTGACCAACACAACAACTTCTGTGGACTAAATCCAGAGGACACCCCTGCCCGTGAAGTTTCCGGACAAAGAAACCCAATGCCAAAAGGTACCCTGCAACAGCACCACCCTGTCCTTGGGGAACCCGACTTCCGGTGCAGCAACATGCAGCAGGCGACCCTCCCATCTGTCTAGCCTGTGGTTTCCCTGAGCCAACCTCCAGGTCCTGACCTGCAGCTTTCTTGTGACCCCAAGGAGCCCTATATTCAAAAGCATTGTGAGCTCAATGCTGAGTTTACACCCTGCACCCGGAACTTGCCAGGTCTGCCCACTGAAGACATGGGTACTTACCTGCTGGCGAATACAATTCCGAATGCCCTGAAAATCCATGGGAGCCCATTTTAAATCTTCCATCAACTTGCAGTCATTGGGTGTGTGTTTCATTTATTGCCTGTGTGTGTACAACTAATGATTTGCACTACGCTCTGATTAGTCTAACTGTTCAACCACACTACCACAAAAGAGAGCATTATTATTATCTAATTTAGTCTCCATTAAACCTCTGGGAAATCCCTGGACTCTGTGCACATTATATATCATTTTGATAAGGTATACACAGAGCCAGCTTCCTACAATTTGTGACTTCACATAATCTTCAGGGTTATCAAGAGGCTGCTTTATTAACGCTGACAGCTGTAGCCAGGAATTTGCCACAAGCTTTCTCACAATTTGACAATTCTAAAGTTTTTACTTTGGTTTAAAGACTTTGAAAGAGATCCTTGTGGCAATACAGATTGGAAATTCCTCATTTTTTATTTTACAGTACTCTAATTATACTGCAGGGAACCACAACAGATTAAAGTCTTTGAATGTAGACAGGACAACAAAGTCATTGTTTAGAGCTAGATGAAAGGCAGAATATATGCATGTGACAATTTACACAATGTAAGCCTTTCCTCAATATCTAAATAACCAGTGTCCAGGGCAAGCAATCTGGTCTTGTTGGTGTAGCCCAAGGAGATTCTTCTTTGGCAAACAAAGGGTGGTTTGCTTAAAATGTATGACAAAGCCTTGATTGTGTAGCATTTAAGTACCCAATAATGTCTGAGTATACCATATCCCTAAAGGAAATTTTCCTTCCACATTAGAGAAAGATTGCTGACTACAGGCATTTTCACATGTTCTATCTCTGCTGCCACAAAAGGTAGACCAGAAGACTAAGCAAAAGCAAACATCTCCTTCAAGTGCCCCTGTCTGAGTCTCAGTATGAACTTAGTTGAAATAAACCACTTGACGTGCTCTAAAGAAGGCAAGGATTCAATAGATAAAAAAGAGATGCAATTGAAAGAATAAAGAATGTAGGGTCCAATCAAACTAAACTAATAATAAAATAGTTAGCTCTCCCACACAGAGAGAAGAAAGGTGCTAAATGAATCTAAAAACTAACAGCCTTAACTGTTGCACTAAAAGGGAAACAGATTAAAATTGTACACCAACGTTTATGGAAACTACTGTTATGTTAGAATAATGTCAGTCTCTCTGTCAGTTTTTTGGGTAGAACCATGGCAACAGTAACACAACGTACAAGATCATGTAGCCAGATAAGCTAAATTATGGTTGCCCCAATAACGTTTCCTTTAAGATAGAGACATTTTATGATTTCCAATTCCCCATTCCCATTTTCTCAACCCTGCACGTGACAAGGCTTCCACATAGTTGTTTTGGCTGTTTGAAAGCTGCTGGTGGATATATTTTATGGAAATGAGCAAACCTCTCACTGGCAGAACAAGGGGACAGGGGATGGTTGTGTTAACCAAATCTCTTTCGTCTAGTAATTCACATAAAGTTAACTCTGTCTATTCTGGGGCATGAGATAGGCAAAGGCATCTTTATTATCAAATTTTATTTTAGAATTATTCTTTTTGCACTTTATGTGCTATTAATCTGAATATAAATTATGCTGTATAGAAGAAAGAAACATAATATATTAAAATGTTCTAAGCCACATTTCCCTCCTCTGTGTTTCTCACACTTATGCTAAATCCATTAGCAACTGATATGTTCATATAATCCCCTTTTATTCCAATGAATGATGGTGAGAAGTGCTGCTTTTTGTGCCACTGCAGACCAGCACATATTTAAGCTTCCTAAATAGAACACTGTTGCATTCCTCTGTGTTTTTTTCTCAGAATGACATCATTGGTTCTAACCAAAGTGAGATGCTTTTATGACATCACAGAATCTTCAGGGTTACTAAGGTGCAGGTGTGTCAACATTGGCAGCTATAGCAAAGAGTTTGTCGCCATCTTTGCCACAGTTTTTACATGCTACAGAATTTTCTTCTGGTTTAGAGATTTTAACAAACCTCAACCCACTTCATTACAACATTTCTTCACTGTTACACCTTTGTGACATGATTGGTAAGGAATTCTTCCTTTAATATTTATAGATTTCATGTTATATTTTTGTAGATTTCACATGCCATAAATCCGTATATCAGTGGCTTGAGACTCTAAATTTTAAACCGATAGAGCCATCGTTCTGCAGTCTATCTTAAGCCTGACTGCTCTGTGCCAAGCTACCAGAGGGTGGGCACAGGATAATTTGTATTGTGTGTGACTTACCCTGGCTAGGATTGTGGGCCCTATTTGGACAAGGGTGATACCTCTGCCAACTAGAGACCTCATTTCTAAGATGGACTATGTGCTTGGCCTCCACTCAAGGACTGCTGAGTACTTGAATAAGACATCTAAAAACCTTGAGGCCAGCCAACAGCTCCAGAAGTTGTGGTATGGTCAAAAGGCTGAACTGGTAAAATTTAAACCAGGGCAAAAGGTATGGGTTCTGGAGCCTGTAGCTCCCAGGGCACTCCAGGACGCATGGAGTGGCCCTTACCCTATCCTAGAAAAGAAGAGTGAGATCACCTACTTGGAAGACCTGGGCACCAGCAGGACACCCAAGAGGGTGATCCATGTAAACCACCTAAAACTCTAATGTTTCAGGGCAGATATACCCTTGTTGGTGGTTACTGATGAGGACCAGGAAGAAGAGAGTGAGTGTCTCCCTGACCTCCTCTCACATGACCCTAAATATGGGTCAGCTGATTGAGTTATCTATTCAGACACCCTCACTGCCAAACAGCAAGCTGACTGCAGGCAAGTCCTACAGCAGTTTGTTGGGCTTTTCAATTTGGCCCCTGGACAGACCCACCCGTGTACCCATGATGGGGACACATAAGACAGTTTACGTGTCAAAACCAAAATCTATAGACAGTCTGACCAAGTCAAAGTGAGCATCAAAGTGGAATTCCAGAAGATGCTGAATTTAGTGGTTATTGATCCCTCTGACAGTCCCTGAGCTAGCCCAGTGGTATTGGTCCCCAACCCTCATTCCGAAGATGGGAAGAGAGAGATGAGGTTTTGTGTGGACTACAGAGGTTTCAACTCTGTCACCAAGACAGATGTACACCCTATATCAAGAGCAAATGAACTAAGAGACAAATTAGGTGCAGCCAGATTACTTAGTACCTTTGCCCTAACTGCAGGGCACTGGCAAATCAGAACGGCACCTGGAGCAAAAGAAAAGACAGCATTCACTACACTTAATGGGCATTATCAGTTTACTGTTAGGCCCTTTGTGTTAAAGATGCCCCTGTCACCTTCCAACGGTTGGTGAATCAAGTCCTTGCTGGCTTGGAGTCCTTTAGTGTAGTATATCCAGATGATATTGCTGTCTTTAGCTTATCCAGGCAGGATCACCTGATCCACCTGGGTAATCAGCAGGCCTCACTAGGAAGGCATCAAAGTGCCAGACAGGGCAGAGCACTGTTGTATGCGTGGGCCACCTTGAAGGTGAAGGCCAAATGCAACCTTTACAGCCCAAGATCCAGACAATTCTGGACTGGGAAGCTCCAAAAACCCAGACTTAAGTTGACTGGTTACAATATGGGGTTTGTGAAAGGGAATGGATCCATTGTGACCCTCCACATAGAACATACTTCAACTTCAGCACCAGTACTCAAAGCTCCAGATTATTCTAAGCAGTTCATTGTGCAGACAGATGTCTCTGAACATGGGATAGGAGCAGTCCTGTCCAAAATCCAATGATGGTAGCTATGACCAGCCTGTTTTTTTTATTAAAAGGAGGTTACTCAACAGAGAGCAGAGTTGGAGTGACATTACATTGAGACGAAGGCCATTGCTGTGGTTTTGTCACTGAAAAAGCTGAACTCATACTTGTTTGGTACTCCCTTTATTGTTCAAACTGTCCACAGACAACTTAGATGACTGATACAAATGAAAGGTGAGCACACAGGGATTGGACTTTTCAGTGGAACACAGACGTGGGACTGCCCATGACAATGCGGATGGCTTTCCAGGTTCTTCCACTTAGACAATGAAGACTCTCCTGGGAAAAGTTAGTCTCATCCTCTTTCATTTGGGAGGGGGCTGTGTAGGAAAGAGCCCCTTTTTCTAATGGTTCCTCCCCCACCTTTTTCCTGCTATTGATTCTTTCTTGACTTAAAGTGTGGTGGGATCCTGCTAACCAGGCCCTTGCACCAGTGTTCTTTCACTAGAACTGTACCATTGTTCCCACAATTGGCACACCCCGGCACACAGCTAAGACCCTTGTAAAACATACCAGTGGTACCAAGGGCTCTGTGACCAGGTAGGGTCCCTAAGTGCTGCAACATATATTATGTCACACTAAAGGACTCCTCGCCAAGCACATGCACACTGAATTTGCTGCTTTTGTGTACTGGTGGGCAGAAAAAAGAAAAGTCAGCATGGCATCCCTCTCAGGATGCCAGGTCCACCAATCACTGCCTGTGGCATAGGTAAGACACTCCTCTAGCAGGCCTCTCAGCCCTTGGGCAGGGTGCACTCTATCACAGGTGAGGGCATAGCTGCATGAGCAATATGCCCCTACAATATCTAAGTCAATTCTTAGACGTTGTAAGTGCAGTGTGGCCACAAAAAGTACATGGGCTAGGAGTTTGTCATCATGAACTCTACAGCTACATGATGACTTCACTGAAGATTGGGAAGTTTGGCATCAAACATCTCAAGCAGAATAAACCCACACTGATGCCAGTGTTGGAGTTATTGTACAGTGCGCCCAGAGGGCATCTGTGAAATGCTCCCTATATTTTAACCAACCCTTTTGTGTAACCCACTTAGTTTAAGGCTGACCAGTATGTGCCAGCCTGCCACTAAAGGAGGAGTTTCTGACCCCATGGGGTGGGGGCCTTTGTGCCCATGGAGTCAGAAAAAAAGCTTGCTCTGGGTGGAGGTGCTTCACACCGCCTGCCTGCAGGAACTATAAAACGAGGCGGTGAGCCTCAAAAGTTCAGGACTCCTGTTACAGTGTACCAGGGCACTCCCGCTACTGGAGATGCCCACCCACCGGACAAAGTCCCACTTTTGGCGGCAAGTACAGCAAGAACATTTGAAAAAAAAAGGAGGAGTGACCACTTCAGATAGGTCCACCCATAAGGCGTCCAGAGCTGAAGTGACCCCTCTCCATGTAGAATCCTCCATCTTGGTTTGGAGGACAGGGACCATAGGGTTCGTTCTGTTTCACCCACCTCAAATGGAGTGGACACTGGAAGGGTGTAGTCACCCTCAGGGTCAGTAGCCGTTGGCTACTGATCCCTGACCCCTGACACCTGTTACACTCCTCCATCCAGGATTTAATGGCACCCCTGAACCCAGCTCACAAGGTTTCTGGTGACCTCAAGAAGACAACAAGAAGAAATAAGAACTGCTAAGCTGACACCCAACAAAGAAGAGTGCAGAAACCAATTGACTTGGCCCCAGCCCTACCGGCCTGTCTACAGCTTCTGAAGCCCCTGCTTCAAAAAGGTGATGTATCTTGCAGGACCAGTGACCTCTTCAAAACCCCAAGAGGATTGCCTGTCCACCAGAGGACCAAGATCGCTAGAGGACAGCGGCCCTGTCCAAAAAGCAACTCCAAACAAGAATTTGCAATACAATGGGCCTCGCGTTTGCTCGAGTTAGAGCTCTTAGCATTATAAACTCCTAACCGGACTTTTCTTGCCACATAAACTGAATATTAAAAGATAAACACTTTCACATAAGAGAGCTGATGGCCGCGAAGCAAGCACACAGAAGGGAACAGAAGTTAGCTTGCAGTGAAACATATCGGCCAAAGTGCAGATATCCTTGTTACCGACAACAGTGCAATTATCCATGTAACAAAATCGATGTCATGCAAAGCGCTTGACTACTGCCCAGCGAGATCTCACTACCTACGAAACAAAGAGGAAAAAGTAGTCCTGAAGCCATACGGAAAACATGAAGCCTTGTATGTTTTCAGTAGTTGGCGGTGCGCTTAACAAGGGCTAAACACCAGAAAAGGCATGACGTACGCATGCCTTTCACTAATCAAATCACGCGAATTTTAAAAGGCAAGCCCACGAACCAACCAAAGTGATGGGCATTGTTACAAGCCATTAGAGAGATAACAACAGGGACAGAGCGCTTTGCACGCTCCACCCTAAAAAACTAGAGCACTGAAACCATGATTAAATCACCTGTGTGTGATCCCCACAACGCTGTACTGCAAACAAGGGAAACAGGCTCTGCAAAAAATAAAGTTACCAGTGATATAAAAGCTAGTGTTGCCACAATCATGGTGCACTGTAAACCTGATCACCCAACTGTGTTTTGGCACCACCAGCTGTTCCAGCAACTATAATCAAAAGTGGTGTCGTGCAACCACAAGGAACCATGAAGTGAACACTGCCCAACGCAGCTGCTGTAAACACAACAAACATGGAGCTTAATTAAGTTATGTAAGTTTAACATCGTTAGCAGACACAGTAAACAACACAATGAATAAATGCTGCCCTGTGACCTTAAAGAAAATCAGAAAGTGAGCAGCGCCCAAGCACCAATTGTAACCCTAGATAGTGTACAAATGCTTAGGAGTGACAAACCATCTGTACAGGGGCCTGAACCCTGGAGCCTCAGATTAAAGATCTGAGAAAGGTAGGCCCTGGTAGATGAGAAGACCCATTTAAGTGAGGTCATTTAACATGTTACTGTGATTCTTCTGCAAGGCCACTAACATAGTCACTACCGCAGCAAAACTCAAGGTGCAGCAACCAGTGTGGCTTGTTTTCTCACTCGGACCATGCCTCCTCGTGTTTAGAAGAATGGGAGTAGAAGCCCCACATGCACATTTCATAGGTGCATTGCAAGGAGATGCCCATTCAGCCATTGAAATTCGTGCTCTAGAGATTGAGCTATCCAGGAGCACAAATGCTTCCACCTCCACACCTCGGAGAGTTTACATGTCCGTGACAGATGGTTTGTGTAGTGTGCGTCTGTGGGCACAGCCAGCACACGCTCACGCTCCATAGCAGGCAGCTGAAAAAACACAGAGAACTCTGCACCCACTCCCACACACTCTAAAACTAAAATGGACACGTTGCTCTGCCACCACAATGGAAATATTAGAATGCGCCACCCCTCACACAGCCGCAAAGCATGATGAATGCAGTGTACTACGACAGCAACTTAATAACTAAAATTAGTTGCCCTCAAATAGCCACTATGTATCAAAGTGAATGTTGTGCACTGCCGCAAAATCAAAACGCGGCGCCGAAGCTGCTGCATTAAAAAATAAACACGGTGTACTGAAACTGTGAAGTAAACACAAAACTGCAATGACCCAAGCGCCATATCTAAACTAAAAGTGGTGCATTGCAATTGCGAAGTAAAAATGAAAAGTAGTGCCCCAAGCAGCCACGATAAAAAACTAGATGTGCTGCACTGTAACTTTTAAATAAAACACAAAAAGCACCACCCCTAGCAGCTGCGATAGCAAAGTAAACGCTGTGCACTGCTACCACGAAGTAAATAATAAACACTGCACTGAAAGTAGCTGCGATAATCAAGTGAACGCGATATACTGCAACCACAAAGTAATCTTCACCCCAAGCAGCTGCAATAATCAAGTAAATGCGGTACACTTCAAACACGAAGTAAAAACAAAACGTGGCGCCCCAAGAAGCTGTGATATGTCCAAACAAGTGAGATCGCGCTGCAAACAAAGGAGAACAAGCGAGATCGCGCAGCGAACAAAAGATAATAAAAAGTAGTCCACAAACCTGACGGAAAACAGCGAGCCTCGCATGTTTTCAGTACTTGGTCACTGCGCTCGAGGAGGGCTAATCACCAGAAAAGGAATGACGTAGGCGTGCTTTCCTCTACTGAAAGCAAGCCTATTTTGACAGGCAAGCCCACGAACCAATGAAAAACACAGACGTAACGTGGACGGGGCTCTGATCCATTTTCTTATTTCCTAAGCGTCTCACTAGCGATACGCATGAGCGACCGCATGCGACGCAGGCTCGACCCCAAAAAGTACTCCAGAACCACCCTGATCAGCAAGCCCAGCCTACTCTGCACCTGATACCCACGGCTTGTGTCCAGGTGGGCCACCGGTCTAGAGCAGGTCCCCAGACGTTTCTGACCAAGTGTCCACCCTGGGTTGACCAACACAACAACTTCTGTGGACTAAATCCAGAGGACACCCCTGCCCGTGAACTTTCCGGACAAAGAAACCCAATGCCAAAAGGTATCCTGCAACAGCACCACCCTGTCCTTGGGGAACCCGACTTCCGGTGCAGCAACATGCAGCAGGCGACCCTCCACTCTGTCTAGCCTGTGGTTTCCCTGAGCCAACCTCCAGGTCCTGACCTGCAGCTTTCTTGTGACCCCAAGGAGCCCCATATTCAAAAGTATTGTGAGCTCAATGCTGAGTTTACACCCTGCACCCGGAACTTGCCAGGTCTGCCCACTGAAGACGTGGGTACTTACCTGCTGGCGAATACAATTCCGAATGCCCTGAAAATCCATGGGAGCCCATTTTAAATCTTCCATCAACTTGCAGTCATTGGGTGTGTGTTTCATTTATTGCCTGTGTGTGTACAACTAATGATTTGCACTACGCTCTGATTAGTCTAACTGTTCAACCACACTACCACAAAAGAGAGCATTATTATTATCTAATTTAGTCTCCATTAAACCTCTGGGAAATCCCTGTACTCTGTGCACATTATATCTCATTTTGATAAGGTATACACAGAGCCAGCTTCCTACAATTTGTGACTTCACATAATCTTCAGGGTTATCAAGAGGCTGCTGTATTAACGCTGACAGCTGTAGGCAGGAATTTGCCACAAGCTTTCTCACAATTTGACAATTCTAAAGTTTTTACTTTGGTTTAAAGACCTTGAAAGAGATCCTTGTGGCAATACAGATTGGAAATTCCTCATTTTTTATTTTACAGTACACTAATTATACTGCAGGGAACCACAACAGATTAAAGTCTTTGAATGTAGACAGGACAACAAAGTCATTGTTTAGAGCTAGATGAAAGGCAGAATATATGCATGTGACAATTTACACAATGTAAGCCTTTCCTCAATATCTAAATAACCAGTGGCCAGGGCGAGCAATCTGGTCTTGTTGGTGAAGCCCAAGGAGATTCTTCTTTGGCAAACAAAGGGTGGTTTGCTTAAAATCTATGACAAAGCCTTGATTGTGTAGCATTTAAGTACCCAATAATGTCTGAGTATACCATATCCCTAAAGGAAATCCTCCTTCCACGTTAGAGAAAGATTGCTGACTACAGGCATTTTCACATGTTCTATCTCTGCTGCCACAAAAGGTAGACCAGAAGACTCAGCAAAAGCAAACATCTCCTTCAAGTGCCCCTGTCTGAGTCTCAGTATGAACTTAGTTTAAATAAATCCCTTGACGTGCTCTAAAGAAGGCAAGGATTCAATAGATAAAAAAGAGATGCAATTGAAAGAATAAAGAATGTAGGGTCCAATCAAACTAAACAAATATTAAAATAGTTAGCTCTCCCACACAGAGAGAAGAAAGGTGCTAAATTAATCTAAAAACTAACAGCCTTAACTGTTGCACTAAAAGTGAAACAGATTAAAATTGTACACCAACGTTTATGGAAACTACTGTAATGTTAGAATAATGTCAGTCTCTCTGTCAGTTTTTTGGGTAGAACCATGGCAACAGTAACACAACGTACAAGATCATGTAGCTAGATAAGCTAAAATATGGTTGCCCCAATAACGTTTCCTTTATGATAGAGACATTTTATGATTTCCAATTCCCCGTTCCCATTTTCTCAACCCTGCACGTGACAAGGCTTCCACATAGTTGTTTTGGCTGTTTGAAAGCTGCTGGTGGATATATTTTATGGAAATTAGCAAACCTCTCACTGGCAGAACAAGGGGACAGGGGATGGTTGTGTTAACCAAATCTCTTTGGTCTAGTAATTCACATAAAGTTAACTCTGTCTATTCTGGGGCATGAGATAGGCAAAGGCATCTTTATTATCAAATTTTATTTTAGAATTATTCTTTTTGCACTTTATGTGCTATTAATCTGAATATAAATTATGCTGTACAGAAGAAAGAAACATAATATATTAAAATGTTCTAAGCCACATTTCCCTCCTCTGTGTTTCTCACACTTATGCTAAATCCATTAGCAACTGATATGTTCATATAATCCCCTTTTATTCCAATGAATGATGGTGAGAAGTGCTGCTTTTTGTGCCACTGCAGACCAGCACATATTTTAGCTTCCTAAATATAACACTGTTGCATTCCTCTGTGTTTTTTTCTCAGAATGACATCATTGGTTCTAACCAAAGTGAGATGCTTTTATGACATCACAGAATCTTCAGGGTTGCTAAGGTGCAGGTGTGTCAACATTGGCAGCTGTAGCCAAGAGTTTGTCGCCATCTTTGCCACAGTTTTTACATGCTACAGAATTTTCTTCTGGTTTAGAGATTTTAACAGACCTCAACCCACTTCATTACAACATTTCTTTACTGTTACATCTTTGTGACATGATTGGTAAGGAATTCTTCCTTTAATATTTATAGATTTCATGTTATATTTTTGTAGATTTCACATGCCATAAATCCGTATATCAGTGGCTTGAGACTCTAAATTTTAAACCGATAGAGCCATCGTTCTGCAGTCTATCCTAAGCCTGACTGCTCTGTGCCAAGCTACCAGAGGGTGGGCACAGGATAATTTGGATTGTGTGTGACTTACCCTGGCTAGGATTGTGGGCCCTATTTGGACAAGGGTGATACCTCTGCCAACTAGAGACCTCATTTCTAAGATGGACTATGTGCTTGGCCTCCACTCAAGGACTGCTGAGTACTTGAATAAGACATCTAAAAACCTTGAGGCCAGCCAACAGCTCCAGAAGTTGTGGTATGGTCAAAAGGCTGAACTGGTAAAATTTAAAACAGGGCAAAAGGTATGGGTTCTGGAGCCTGTGACTCCCAGGGCACTCCAGGACGCATGGAGTGGCACTTACCCTATCCTAGAAAAGAAGAGTGAGATCACCTACTTGGAAGACCTGGGCACCAGCAGGACACCCAAGAGGGTGATCCATGTAAACCACCTAAAACTCTAATGTTTCAGGGCAGATATACCCTTGTTGGTGGTTACTGATGAGGACCAGGAAGAAGAGAGTGAGTGTCTCCCTGACCTCCTTTCACATGACCCTAAAGATGGGTCAGCTGATTGAGTTATCTATTCAGACACCCTCACTGCCCAACAGCAAGCTGACTGCAGGCAAGTCCTACAGCAGTTTGTTGGGCTTTTCTCTTTGGCCCCTGGACAGACCCACCCGTGTACCCATGATGGGGACACATAAGACAGTTTACGTGTCAAAACCAAAATCTATAGACAGTCTGACCAAGTCAAAGTGAGCATCAAAGTGGAATTCCAGAAGATGCTGAATTTAGTGGTTTTTGAACCCTCTGACAGTCCCTGAGCTAGCCCAGTGGTATTGGTCCCCAACCCTCATTCCGAAGATGGGAAGAGAGAGATGAGGTTTTGTGTGGACTACAGAGGTTTCAACTCTGTCACCAAGACAGATGTACACCCTATATCAAGAGCAGATGAACTAAGAGACAAATTAGGTGCAGCCAGATTACTTAGTACCTTTGCCCTAACTGCAGTGCACTGGCAAATCAGAACGGCACCTGGAGCAAAAGAAAAGACAGCATTCACTACACTTAATGGGCATTATCAGTTTACTGTTAGGCCCTTTGTGTTAAAGATGCCCCTGTCACCTTCCAACGGTTGGTGAATCAAGTCCTTGCTGGCTTGGAGTCCTTTAGTGTAGTATATCCAGATGATATTGCTGTCTTTAGCTTATCTAGGCAGGATCACCTGATCCACCTGGGGAATCAGCAGGCCTCACTAGGAAGGCATCAAAGTGCCAGACAGGGCAGAGCACTGTTGTATGCGTGGGCCACCTTGTAGGTGAAGGCCAAATGCAACCTTTACAGCCCAAGATCCAGACAATTTTGGACTGGGAAGCTCCAAAAACCCAGACTCAAGTCAGTGCATTCTATGGTTTGACTGGTTACAATATGGGGTTTGTGAAAGGGAATGGATCCATTGTGACCCCCCACATAGAACATACTTCAACTTCACCACCAGTACTCAAAGCTCCAGATTATTCTAAGCAGTTCATTGTGCAGACAGATGTCTCTGAACATGGGATAGGAGCAGTCCTGTCCGAAATCCAATGATGATAGCTATGACCAGCCTGTTTTTTCAATTAAAAGGAGGTTACTCTACAGAGAGCAGAGTTGGAGTGACATTACATTGAGAAGGAGGCCATTGCTGTGGTTTTGTCACTGAAAAAGCTGAACTCATACTTGTTTGGTACTCACTTTATTGTTCAAACTGTCCACAGACAACTTAGATGACTGATACAAATGAAAGGTGAGCACACAGGGATTAGACTTTTCAGTGGAATACAGACGTGGGACTGCCCATGCCAATGCGGATGGCTTTCCAGGTTCTTCCACTTAGACAATGAAGACTCTCCTGGGAAAAGTTAGTCTCATCCTCTTTCATTTGGGAGGGGGCTGTGTAGGAAAGAGCCCCTTTTTCTAATGGTTCCTTCCCCACCTTTTTCCTGATATTGATGCTTTCTTGACTTAAAGTGTGGTGGTATCCTGCTAAAAAGGCCCTTGCACCAGTGTTCTTTCCCTAGAACTGTACCATTGTTCCCACAATTGGCACACCCCGGCACACAGCTAAGACCCTTGTAAAACATACCAGTGGTACCAAGGGCTCTGTGACCAGGTAGGGTCCCTAAGTGCTGCAACATATATTATGTCACACTAAAGGACTCCTCGCCAAGCACATGCACACTGAATTTGCAGCTTGTGTGTACTGGTGGGCAGAAAAAGGAAAAGTCAGCATGGCATCCCTCTCAGGATGCCAGGTCCACCAACCACTGCCTGTGGCATAGGTAAGACACTCCTCTAGCAGGCCTCTCAAACCCTTGGGCAGGGTGCACTCTATCACAGGTGAGGGCATAGCTGCATGAGCAATATGCCCCTACAATATCTAAGTCAATTCTTAGACGTTGTAAGTGCAGTGTGGCCACAAACAGTACATGGGCTAGGAGTTTGTCATCATGAACTCTACAGCTACATGATGACTTCACTGAAGATTGGGAAGTTTGGCATCAAACATCTCAAGCAGAATAAACCCACACTGATGCCAGTGTTGGAGTTATTGTACAGTGCGCCCAGAGGGCATCTGAGAAATGCTCCCTATATTTTAACCAACCCTTTTGTGTAACCCACTTAGTTTAAGGCTGACCAGTATGTGCCAGCCTGCCACTAAAGGAGGAGTTTCGGACCCCATGGGGTGGGGGCCTTTGTTCCCATGGAGTCAGAAAAAAAGCTTGCTCTTGGTGGAGGTGCTTCACACCGCCTGCCTGCAGGAACTATAAAATGAGGCGGTGAGCCTCAAAAGTTCAGGACTCCTGTTACAGTGTACCAGGGCACTCCCGCTAGTGGAGATGCCCACCCACCAGACAAAGTCCCACTTTTGGCGGCAAGTAAAGCAGGAACATTTGAAAAAAAAAAGGAGGAGTGACCACTTCAGATAGGTCCACCCATAAGGCGTCCAGAGCTGAAGTGACCCCTCTCCATGTAGAATCCTCCATCTTGGTTTGGAGGACAGGGACCATACGGTTCGTGCTGTTTCACCCACCTCAAATGGAGTGGACACTGGAAGGGTGTAGTCACCCTCAGGGTCAGTAGCCGTTGGCTACTGATCCCTGACCCCTGACACCTGTTACACTCCTCCATCCAGGATTTAATGGCACCCCTGAACCCAGCTCACAAGGTTTCTGGTGACCTCAAGAAGACAACAAGAAGAAATAAGAACTGCTAAGCTGACACCCAACAGAGATGATTGCAGACACCATTTGACTTGGCCCCAGCCCTACCGGCCTGTCTACAGCTTCTGAAGCCCCTGCTTCAAAAAGGTGATGTATCTTGCAGGACCAGTGACCTCTTCAAAACCCCAAGAGGATTGCCTGTCCACCAGAGGACCAAGATCGCTAGAGGACAGCAGCCCTGTCCAAAAAGCAACTCCAAACAAGCATTTACAATGCAATGGGCCTCGTGTTTGCTTGAGTTAGATCTCTTAGCATTATAAACTCCTAACCGGACTTTTCTTGCCACATAAACTGAATATTAAAAGATAAACACTTTCACATAAGAGAGCCGATGGCCGCGAAGCAAACACACAGAAGGAAACAGAAGTTAGCTTGCAGTGAAACATATCGGCAAAAGTGCAGTTATCCTTGTTACCGACAACAGTGCAATTATCCATGTAACAAGATCGATGTCATGCAAAGCGCTTGACTACTGCCCAGCGAGATCTCACTACCTACGAAACAAAGAGGAAAAAGTAGTCCTGAAGCCATACGGAAAACATGAAGCCTTGTATGTTTTCAGTAGTTGGCGGTGCGCTTAACAAGGGCTAAGCACCAGAAAAGGCATGACGTACGCATGCCTTTCACTAATCAAATCAAGCAAATTTTAAAAGGCAAGCCCACGAACCAACCAAAGTGATGGGCATTGTTACAAGCCGTTAGAGAGATAACAACAGGGACAGAGCGCATTGCACGCTCCACCCTAAAAAACTAGAGCACTGAAACCATGATTAAATCACCTGTTTGTGACCCCCCACAACGCGGTACTGCAAACAAGGGAAACAGGCTCTGCAAAAAATAAAGTTACCAGTGATATAAAAGCTAGTGTTGCCACAATCTTGGTGCACTGTAAACCTGATCACCCAACTGTGTTTTGGCACCACCAGCTGTTCCAGCAACTATAATCAAAGGTGGTGTCGTGCAACCACAAGGAACCATGAAGTGAACACTGCCCAACGCAGCTGCTGTAAACACAACAAACATGGAGCTTAATTAAGTTATGTAAGTTTAACATCGTTAGCAGAGACAGAAAACAACACAATGAATAAATGCTGCCCTGTGACCTTTAAGAAAATCAGAAAGTGAGCAGCGCCCAAGCACCAACTGTAACCCTAGATAGTGTACAAATGCTTAGGAGTGACAAACCATCTGTACAGGGGCCTGAACCCTGGAGCCTCAGATTAAAGATCTGAGAAAGATAGGCCCAGGTAGATGAGAAGACCCATTTAAGTGAGGTCATTTAACATGTTACTATGATTCTTCTGCAAGGCCACTAACATAGTCACTACCGCAGCAAAACTCAAGGTGCAGCAACCAGTGTGGCTTGTTTTCTCACTCGGACCATGCCTCCTCGTGTTTAGAAGAATGGGAGTAGAAGCCCCACATGCACATTTCATAGGTGCATTGCAAGGAGATGCCCATTCAGCCATTGAAATTCGTGCTCTAGAGATTGAGCTATCCAGGAGCACAAATGCTTCCACCTCCACACCTCGGAGAGTTTACATGTACGTGACAGATGGTTTGTGTAGTGTGCGTATGTGGGCACAGCCAGCACACGCTCCATAGCAGGCAGCTGAAAAAACACAGAGCACTCTGCACCCACTCCCACCCACTCTAAAACTAAAATGGACACGTTGCTCTGCCACCACAATGGAAATATTAGAATGCGCCACCCCTCACACAGCCGCAAAGCTAGATGAATGCAGTGTACTACAACAGCAACTTAATAACTAAAATTAGTTGCCCTCAAATAGCCACTATGTATCAAAGTGAATGTTGTGCACTGCCGCAAAATCAAAACGCGGCGCCGAAGCTGCTGCATTAAAAAATAAACACGGTGTACTGAAACTGTGAAGTAAACACAAAACTGCAATGACCCAAGCGCCATATCTAAACTAAAAGTGGTGCATTGCAATTGCGAAGTAAAAATGAAAAGTGGTGCCCCAAGCAGCCACGATAAACAAACTAGATGTGCTGCACTGTAACTTTTAAATAAAACACAAAAAGCACCACCCCTAGCAGCTGCGATAGCAAAGTAAACGCCGTGCACTGCAACCACGAAGTAAAAAATAAACACTGCACTGAAAGTAGCTGCGATAATCAAGTGAACGCGATATACTGCAACCACAAAGTAATCTTCACCCCATGCAGCTGCAATAATCAAGTAAATGCGGTACACTTCAAACACGAAGTAAAAACAAAACGTGGCGCCCCAAGAAGCTGTGATATGTCCAAATGAACGAGTTACTTACCTTTGGTAACGACTTTTCTGGTGGATACATTAGCTACCTGTGGATTCCTCACCTCATGAATACTCCCATGGCGCCAGCATTCGACGGAAATCTTCTTACTAGTCTCTGCACGTCGACGAGGACGTCACTGTCTCGCACGCGACGCCGTCTGACGTCATACAGGCAATAAGAGGTCCTCGACGACGTGCGGACGTCAGTACCAATCATTTTTTACGTGCATGAGAACAACCAGGCAATGCAATGAAAGAACAAAGCAACATCCATTATATTGTAAAAATACACCACATTGTATGAATAACTGTAAATCTTTTTATGTACATATATATATATATATATAAAACTCTCTCTTTTAAAATATATACACACACCAAGTATATACATAAAGATATATACACATATACCTATATATATATAAATATATTATATATATACATCTATTGCACCCTCAAAGACCAAGAGGAGCGCACTCAAGGATTACTTGGCAAGACCATAAAGGCAACGGGGAGGCGGGTGGGACCGTGAGGAATCCACAGGTAGCTAATGTATCCACCAGAAAAGTCGTTACCGAAGGTAAGTAACTCGTTCTTCTGATGGATACAACTACCTGTGGATTCCTCACCTCATGAATAGAGTCCCAAAGCAGTACCACGCCCGGCGGTGGGTGCCTAAATGGTCAAACCAAGAAATCCTGCAGCACTGACCGTGCAAAATGGCCGTCCCTTCTAACCTCAGAATCTAAACAGTAATGTTTTGCAAAAGTGTGAAGGGACCACCAAGTTGCGGCCTTGCAGATGTCGACCACAGGAACACCTCTGGCTAAGGCCGAAGTGGCCGACTTAGCTCTGGTGGAATGAGCTCTAATGCCCTCAGGAGGATCCTTCTTTGCCAAAGAGTAACATATATTAATGCAAAGAACAACCCACCTGGATAGTGTTCTCTTGTGGACTGCCTTTCCTCTCCTCTTGCCCACGTATCCAATAAACAGCTGATCCTCCAGCCTGAAATCCTTTGTTCTATCGATAAAGAAGCTCAACGCTCTCTTTGGGTCCAGACGGTGCAGTCTTTCTTCCTCTTTGGAAGGATGAGGCGGAGGATAGAACGTGGACAAAGTAATTGCCTGAGCCAAATGGAAGGGTGAAACAACCTTCGGGAGGAAAGCAGCCTTGGTCCTCAACACCACCTTATCCCCATAAAAAGTTGTATAAGGGGGTTTTACTGATAAGGCCTGCAACTCACTCACTCTCCTTGCTGATGTTATAGCTATCAGGAAGACTGTTTTTAAAACCAAATACCTCAAGGGGCAAGAATGCATAGGTTCAAAAGGGGACCCCATAAGGAAAGTCAGGACTAAGGACAAATCCCATTGCGGCATAACGAATGGCTTTGGAGGATATTGATTTAGAAGACCTTTCAAGAATCTGATAACAATAGGGGATTTAAATAAAGATGGTTGGTCTGGAAGACATATGAAGGCTGACAAGGCCGATAAATAACCTTTAATGGTAGCCACTGCACAACCTTTTTGCGCCAGAGATAGAGCAAAAGACAAAACGTCCGATAGATGAGCATGTAAAGGATCAATCTGCCTCTCTCCACACCACGCAACAAATTTAGACCACCTATTAGCGTAGATAGATTTAGTGGAGTGTCGCCTGGCCGCTAATATAACATCCACTACCTCAGGCGGGAGAGAGAAGGAACTCAGGTTGCCCCGTTCAATCTCCAGGCATGTAGGTGCAGACTCTGGAGGTTGGGGTGTAGAACCTGCCCCTGCGACTGTGAGAGGAGGTCTGCCCTGAAAGGGAGACGGAGCGGCGGGCACGTTGAGAGTTGGAGAAGGTCGGAGTACCACACCCTCCTTGGCCAATCCGGAGCTATTAAGATTACTAGAGCCCGGTCTTGGCGAATCTTCCTCAATACTCGAGGAATCAAGGGTATGGGAGGAAACGCGTAAAGCAACTGGCCGCACCAGGTCATTTGAAACGCGTCCCCCAACGCTTCCTGCATCGGATACTGAAGGCTGCAGAACAACAGACAATGCGCGTTCTCTCGAGTGGCGAACAGATCTACCCGAGGAAACCCCCACTTCTGGAAGATTAAACGGACTTGATCTGGATGGAGACGCCACTCGTGGTCTGCCGAGAAGTGGCGACTGAGACTGTCCGCACGCACGTTCAAGACTCCGGCCAGATGGTTTGCTATCAAGCAAATCCGATGGTCCTTTGCCCAGGACCATAGTCGAAGAGCTTCTCTGCAGAGAAGGTACGACCCCACTCCTCCCTGCTTGTTAATGTACCACATCGTGGTAGTATTGTCCGTTAGGACCTGTACCGACTGACCACGAAGGGAAGGGAGGAAGGCCTTGAGAGCCAGACGTACAGCCCGTAACTCTAACAGATTGATGTGAAAAATCTGTTCCTCTGGAGACCAAAGACCTTTGATCTCCAGATCCCCCAGATGAGCTCCCCACCCTAGAGTGGAAGCATCCGTTATGACTGTGGCCACTGGTGGCGACTGCTGGAACGGCTTTCCTTGTGAAAGATTGTTGCTTGCAATCCACCACTTCAAATCCACAGCAGCATCTCTGGAGATCTTGACAGTACCCTCTAGATCCCCTCTGTGTTGAGACCACTGCCTTCGGAGGCACCACTGAAGAGCCCTCATGTGCCAGCGAGCATGCGTGACCAACAGAATGCAGGAGGCAAAAAGACCGAGCAGACGAAGGACCTTGAGGACTGGAACTACCGCTCCATTTCGAAACATTGGAACCAAATCCTGAATATCTTGAATCCGCTGAGGCGGAGGAAAGGCCCGACCCAATGTTGTATCCAGTACTGCCCCTATGAACAGGAGGCGCTGAGAGGGCTCTAGGTGAGATTTGGGCTCGTTCACCGAAAAGCCCAGGTCGAACAACAACTGGGTTGTTGACTGCAGATGACGCAACACAAGCTCCGGGGACTTGGCTTTGATCAACCAATCGTCCAAGTAAGGGAATACTGCCATCCCCTTCCTTCTGAGCTCTGCCGCAACCACCGACATCACCTTCGTGAAGACTCGAGGTGCTGAAGTAAGACCAAACGGAAGGACCGCAAACTGGTAGTGTTGCGATCCCACCACAAACCGGAGATACTTCCTGTGTGACTTGAGTATCGGGATATGAAAGTAAGCATCCTGCAAGTCGACAGACACCATCCAGTCTTCCATGTTCAACGCCAAAAGCACCTGTGCTAGGGTCAGCATCTTGAACTTTTCCTGCTTGAGGAACCAATTCAAGATCCTCAGGTCCAGAATTGGTCTCAAACGACCATCCTTCTTGGGAATCAGGAAATACCTTGAGTAAACTCCTTGACCCCTTTCCTGCTCCGGGACCAACTCCACCACGCCCTTTAAAAGGAGGACTTCTACCTCCTGTTCTAGCAACAGGAGGTGTTCTTGTGAACAATACGAAGGGCGGGGCGGGATGAGGGGCGGAAACTCCCGAAAGGGAAGGGTGTAGCCTTTTCCCACAACACTGAGAACCCAAGTGTCCGACGTAACAGTCTCCCATTTGGTGAGAAAATGCTGTAATCTTCCCCCTACAGGAGAGGAGTGAGTGGGAAATGGTGGAAGCCTAAGGCTGCTTCCCCTGCTGCACCCCGCCAGAGGATGAGGAAGAGGCAGAGTGCTGCTGAGAGGCTCCCCTGGTGCGGACCCTACCCCTCCCCCTAAAAGATCTATAGGGATGGGAAGAGGCAGGTTGCTGATATCTTCCCCGAAAGGAAGAGGAGGAAGAGCCACGCCCAAATCCACGAAACCTCCTGAAGAATCTGGAAGAGGCCGTGGAAGAAGGAGCTTGGAGTCCCAACGACTTAGCCGTGGCCCTGCTCTCCTTAAAACGTTCCAAGGCCGAATCAGCCTTAGCCCCAAACAGTTTGTCCCCATCAAACGGGAGATCCAACAATGTGGACTGTACATCTGCCGAAAAGCCCGAGTTACGGAGCCAGGCCTGTCTCCTTTCCACCACAGTTGTGCCCATTGCTCTGGCTACCGAGTCGGTGGTATCCAGTCCCGTCTGGATAATTTGGGTCGCAGCAGCCTGGGCATCAGAGACAAGATCCAAAAGACCCTGGGGAAGCTCTGTAAACGAAGAGGAGATGTCATCCATCAGAGCATGAATATACCTCCCCAGGATACAGGTCGCATTAGTGGCTTTTAACGCCAGACTGCAGGACGAAAAAATCTTCTTCGACTGCGCCTCTAGCTTTTTTGAGTCTCTGTCCCCAGGCACCGTCGGGAAAGAACCAGGCGCTGACTTGGACGAACAGGAGGCCTGCACTACCAAGCTCTCCGGCGTACGGTGCCTAGATAGGAAACCAGGATCAGTTGGAGCCGTCCGATACCTCCTGGCCACGGCTCTGTGAACTGCTGGGGAAGATGCCGGCCTCTTCCACACCTCTAAAACCGGATCCAGCAGAGCGTCATTAAAAGGTAACAGAGGCTCCGCCGCGGCTGAGGCCGGATGCAACACCTCCGTCAAAAGGTTTTGTTTCGCCTCCACCACCGGCAAAGGCAGGTCCAAAAAACTAGCTGCCTTCCGTACCACTGTATGAAAGGAAGCAACTTCCTCAGTATATTCCCCTGGGGACGAAAGGTCCCACTCAGGGGAAGTGTCCAGCCCACTGGCCGACTCCAGTCCACGCAGCCCATCACCCGAGTCCTCTAGCTCTCCTTCCTCTAGGGCTCGTTGGTACTCCTGCTCTTCTAGTACCCGGAGAGCACGCCTCCTTGAATGCAGTCGTTGCTCAATCCGCGGAGTCGACAATGCCTCCGCCGAAGTCGGAGATCGGCGCCGATCTTCCGAAGCCACCGACGCCGCATCCGGCGCCACGGGTAACTTCGGCGCTGACTGAAGAGCAGCTGAAACAGATGGACCCACCGGAGTCACAGGCCGAAATCTCGACGTCGACGGGATGGAAATCCCTGGGGCCAATCCCTCCGAAGACACCGGAGCGGCCACCGGCGCCGACACTGGCGCCGAGCCCACGTTCCCAAACGGGAGAAAGGGCATAAAGGGTGCCGGCCGAAGAGGTGCAGGATCACCCAAAGAAAAGGCCAAAGGCCCAGCCGGAGCACCCCCTGGAGCCATCTGTTGGAAGATGGCATACATCGCATTCAAGAATGCGGAACTATCGGCTGCAGGGGTGGGAAAAGCCGGATACTGGGGTGCCTGTCTCGGAGGCGACCCCGACGCCGGCCTCGGCGTCTGCGCCGGAGAAAACACTTGAGGCTCCAATACCTCAATCACCGACGCCTGTCCAGGCGAAGTTGGTGACGCCGGAGAGGGCAACGGCGTCGAAGGATGCGGCGTCACCGTGGGGCTGACCTCCCATGTCTTTCGGCGCCGATCCGGAGACCTGGAACGAGCCTCCCTTGAATGACGCCGAGATTCTCTACGGCGCCGGGAGTCTCGATGACGCCGATGTCTTGGAGAAGACTTCTTGTGATGCTTCTCCTTTGACTTGGCCATAAACAGCTTCGCCTCACGTTCTTTAAGGGCCTTCGGATTCATGTGCTGACATGAATCACAAGTCGAGACGTCGTGGTCGGAGCTCAAACACCAAAGGCAATCGGAATGAGGATCCGTCACCGACATCTTGCCTCCGCACTCACGACAAGGCTTAAATCCAGACTTTCTCTGCGACATTATTTCCACAGAGAAAGAGTACGCAGCAAGATATACACTGTAACCGTAAGAGTAACAGTTGCTCCCTCGAAGATAACCGTTTCGAATGCACGGAAAAAAGGGAACTGACGTCCGCACGTCGTCGAGGACCTCTTATTGCCTGTATGACGTCAGACGGCGTCGCGTGCGAGACAGTGACGTCCTCGTCGACGTGCAGAGACTAGTAAGAAGATTTCCGTCGAATGCTGGCGCCATGGGAGTATTCATGAGGTGAGGAATCCACAGGTAGTTGTATCCATCAGAAAAGTGAGATCGCGCTGCAAACAAAGGAGAACAAGCGAGATCGCGCAGCGAACAAAAGATAATAAAAAGTAGTCCACAAACCTGACGGAAAACAGCGAGCCTCGCATGTTTTTAGTACTTGGTCGCTGCGCTCGAGGAGGGCTAATCACCAGAAAAGGAATGACGTAGGCGTGCTTTCCTCTATTGAAAGCAAGCCTATTTTGACAGGCAAGCCCACGAACCAATGAAAAACACAGATGTGACGTGGACGGGGCTCTGATCCATTTTCTTATTTCCTAAGCGTCTCACTAGCGATACGCATGCGCGACCGCATGCGACGCAGGCTCGACCCTAAAAAGTACTCCAGAACCACCCTGATCAGCAAGCCCAGCCTACTCTGCACCCGATACCCACGGCTTGTGTCCAGGTGGGCCACCGGTCTAGAGCAGGTCCCCAGACGTTTCTGACCAAGTGTCCACCCTGGGTTGACCAACACAACAACTTCTGTGGACTAAATCCAGAGGACACCCCTGCTCGTGAAGTTTCCGGACAAAGAAACCCAATGCCAAAAGGTACCCTGCAACAGCACCACCCTGTCCTTGGGGAACCCGACTTCCGGTGCAGCAACTTGCAGCAGGCGACCCTCCACTCTGTCTAGCCAGTGGTTTCCCTAAGCCAACCTCCAGTTCCTGACCTGCAGCTTTCTTGTGACCCCAAGGAGCCCCATATTCAAAAGTATTGTGAGCTCAATGCTGAGTTTACACCCTGCACCCGGAACTTGCCAGGTCTGCCCACTGAAGACGTGGGTACTTACCTGCTGGCGAATACAATTCCGAATGCCCTGAAAATCCATGGGAGCCCATTTTAAATCTTCCATCAACTTGCAGTCATTGGGTGTGTGTTTCATTTATTACCTGTGTGTGTACAACTAATGATTTGCACTACTCTCTGATTAGTCTAACTGTTCAACCACACTACCGCAAAAGAGAGCATTATTATTATCTAATTTTGTCTCCATTAAACCTCTGGGAAATCCCTGTACTCTGTGCACATTATATCTCATTTTGATAAGGTATACACAGAGCCAGCTTCCTACAATTTGTGACTTCATATAATCTTCAGGGTTATCAAGAGGCTGCTGTATTAACGCTGACAGCTGTAGCCAGGAATTTGCCACAAGCTTTCTCACAATTTGACAATTCTAAAGTTTTTACTTTGGTTTAAAGACCTTGAAAGAGATCCTTGTGGCAATACAGATTGGAAATTCCTCATTTTTTATTTTATAGTACGCTAATTATACTGCAGGGAACCACAACAGATTAAAGTCTTTGAATGTAGACAGGACAACAAAGTCATTGTTTAGAGCTAGATGAAAGGCAGAATATATGCATGTGACAATTTACACAATGTAAGCCTTTCCTCAATATCTAAATAACCAGTGGCCAGGGCAAGCAATCTGGTCTTGTTGGTGAAGCCCAAGGAGATTCTTCTTTGGCAAACAAAAGGTGGTTTGCTTAAAATCTATGACAAAGCCTTGATTGTGTAGCATTTAAGTACCCAATAATGTCTGAGTATACCATATCCCTAAAGGAAATCCTCCTTCCACGTTAGAGAAAGATTGCTGACTACAGGCATTTTCACATGTTCTATCTCTGCTGCCACAAAAGGTAGACCAGAAGACTCAGCAAAAGCAAACATCTCCTTCAAGTGCCCCTGTCTGAGTCTCAGTATGAACTTAGTTGAAATAAACCCCTTGACGTGCTCTAAAGAAGGCAAGGATTCAATAGATAAAAAAGAGATGCAATTGAAAGAATAAAGAATGTAGGGTCCAATCAAACTAAACAAATAATAAAATAGTTAGCTCTCCCACACAGAGAGAAGAAAGGTGCTAAATTAATCTAAAAACTAACAGCCTTATCTGTTGCACTAAAAGTGAAACAGATTAAAATTGTACACCAACGTTTATGGAAACTACTGTTATGTTGGAATAATGTCAGTCTCTCTGTCAGTTTTTTGGGTAGAACCATGGCAACAGTAACACAACGTACAAGATCATGTAGCCAGATAAGCTAAATTATGGTTGCCCCAATAATGTTTCCTTTATGATAGAGACATTTTATGATTTCCAATTCCCCATTCCCATTTTCTCAACCCTGCACGTGACAAGGCTTCCACATAGTTGTTTTGGCTGTTTGAAAGCTGCTGGTGGATATATTTTATGGAAATGAGCAAACCTCTCACTGGCAGAACAAGGGGACAGGGGATGGTTGTGTTAACCAAATCTCTTTGGTCTAGTAATTCACATAAAGTTAACTCTGTCTATTCTGGGGCATGAGATAGGCAAAGGCATCTTTATTATCAAATTTTATTTTAGAATTATTCTTTTTGCACTTTATGTGCTATTAATCTGAATATAAATTATGCTGTATAGAAGAAAGAAACATAATATATTAAAATGTTCTAAGCCACATTTCCCTCCTCTGTGTTTCTCACACTTATGCTAAATCCATTAGCAACTGATATGTTCACATAATCCCCTTTTATTCCAATGAATGATGGTGAGAAGTGCTGCTTTTTGTGCCACTGCAGACCAGCACATATTTTAGCTTCCTAAATAGAACACTGTTGCATTCCTCTGTGTTTTTTTTCTCAGAATGACATCATTGGTTCTAACCAAAGTGAGATGCTTTTATGACATCACAGAGTCTTCAGGGTTGCTAAGGTGCAGGTGTGTCAACATTGGCAGCTGTAGCCAAGAGTTAGTCGCCATCTTTGCCACAGTTTTTACATGCTTCAGAATTTTCTTCTGGTTTAGAGATTTTAACAGACCTCAACCCACTTCATTACAACATTTCTTCACTGTTACATCTTTGTGACATGATTGGTAAGGAATTCTTCCTTTAATATTTATAGATTTCATGTTATATTTTTGTAGATTTCACATGCCATAAATCCGTATATCAGTGGCTTGAGACTCTAAATGTTAAACCGATAGAGCCATCGTTCTGCAGTCTATCTTAAGCCTGACTGCTCTGTGCCAAGCTACCAGAGGGTGGGCACAGGATAATTTGGATTGTGTGTGACTTACCCTGGCTAGGAGTGTGGGCCCTATTTGGACAAGGGTGATACCTCTGCCAACTAGAGACCCCATTTCTAAGATGGACTATGTGATTGGCCTCCACTCAAGGACTGCTGAGTACTTGAATAAGACATCTAAAAACCTTGAGGCCAGCCAACAGCTCCAAAAGTTGTGGTATGGTCAAAAGGCTGAAGTGGTAAAATTTAAACCAGGGCAAAAGGTGTGGGTTCTGGAGCCTGTAGCTCCCAGGGCACTCCAGGACAGATGGAGTGGCCTTTACCCTATCCTAGAAAAGAAGAGTGAGATCACCTACTTGGAAGACCTGGGCACCAGCAGGACACCCAAGAGGGTGATCCATGTAAACCACCTAAAACTCTAATGTTTCAGGGCAGATGAACGAGTTACTTACCTTCGGTAACGACTTTTCTGGTGGATACATTAGCTACCTGTGGATTCCTCACCTCATGAATACTCCCATGGCGCCAGCATTCTACGGAAATCTTCTTACTAGTCTCTGCACGTCGACGAGGACGTCACTGTCTCGCACGCGACGCCGTCTGACGTCATACAGGCAATAAGAGGTCCTCGACGACGTGCGGACGTCAGTACCAATCATTTTTTACGTGCATGAGAACAACCAGGCAATGCAATGAAAGAACAAAGCAACATCCATTATATTGTAAAAATACACCACATTGTATGAATAACTGTAAATCTTTTTTATGTACATATATATATATATATATATATAAAACTCTTTCTTTTAAAAATATATACACACACCAAGTATATACATAAAGATATATACACATATACCCATATATATATATAAATATATTATATATATACATCTATTGCACCCTCAAAGATCAAGAGGAGCGCACTCAAGGATTACTTGGCAAGACCATAAAGGCAACGGGGAGGCGGGTGGGACCGTGAGGAATCCACAGGTAGCTAATGTATCCACCAGAAAAGTCGTTACCGAAGGTAAGTAACTCGTTCTTCTGATGGATACAACTACCTGTGGATTCCTCACCTCATGAATAGAGTCCCAAAGCAGTACCACGCCCGGCGGTGGGTGCCTAAATGGTCAAACCAAGAAATCCTGCAGCACTGACCGTGCAAAATGGCCGTCCCTTCTAACCTCAGAATCTAAACAGTAATGTTTTGCAAAAGTGTGAAGGGACGACCAAGTTGCGGCCTTGCAGATGTCGACCACAGGAACACCTCTGGCTAAGGCCGAAGTGGCCGACTTAGCTCTGGTGGAATGAGCTCTAATGCCCTCAGGAGGATCCTTCTTTGCCAAAGAGTAACATATTTTAATGCAAAGAACAACCCACCTGGATAGTGTTCTCTTGTGGACTGCCTTTCCTCTCCTCTTGCCCACGTATCCAATAAACAGCTGATCCTCCAGCCTGAAATCCTTTGTTCTATTGATAAAGAAGCTCAACGCTCTCTTTGGATCCAGACGGTGCAGTCTTTCTTCCTCTTTGGAAGGATGAGGCGGAGGATAGAACGTGGACAAAGTAATTGCCTGAGCCAAATGGAAGGGTGAAACAACCTTCGGGAGGAAAGCAGCCTTGGTCCTCAACACCACCTTATCCCCATAAAAAGTTGTATAAGGGGGTTTTACTGATAAGGCCTGCAACTCACTCACTCTCCTTGCTGATGTTATAGCTATCAGGAAGACTGTTTTTAAAAACAAATACCTTAAGGGGCAAGAATGCATAGGTTCAAAAGGGGACCCCATAAGGAAAGTCAGGACTAAGGACAAATCCCATTGCGGCATAACGAATGGCTTTGGAGGATATTGATTTAGAAGACCTTTCAAGAATCTGATAACAATAGGGGATTTAAATAAAGATGGTTGGTCTGGAAGACATATGAAGGCTGACAAGGCCGATAAATAACCTTTAATGGTAGCCACTGCACAACCTTTCTGCGCCAGAGATAGAGCAAAAGACAAAACGTCCGATAGATGAGCTTGTAAAGGATCAATCTGCCTCTCTCCACACCACGCAACAAATTTAGACCACCTATTAGCGTAGATAGATTTAGTGGAGTGTCGCCTGGCCGCTAATATAACATCCACTACCTCAGGCGGGAGAGAGAAGGAACTCAGGTTGCCCCGTTCAATCTCCAGGCATGTAGGTGCAGACTCTGGAGGTTGGGGTGTAGAACCTGCCCCTGCGACTGCGAGAGGAGGTCTGCCCTGAAAGGGAGACGGAGCGGCGGGCACGTTGACAGTTGGAGAAGGTCGGAGTACCACACCCTCCTTGGCCAATCCGGAGCTATTACGATTACTAGAGCCCGGTCTTGGCGAATCTTCCTCAATACTCGAGGAATCAAGGGTATGGGAGGAAACGCGTAAAGCAACTGGCCGCACCAGGTCATTTGAAACGCGTCCCCCAATGCTTCCTGCATCGGATACTGAAGGCTGCAGAACAACGGACAATGCGCGTTCTCTCGAGTGGCGAACAGATCTACCCGAGGAAACCCCCACTTCTGGAAGATTAAACGGACTTGATCTGGATGGAGACGCCACTCGTGGTCTGCCGAGAAGTGGCGACTGAGACTGTCCGCACGCACGTTCAAGACTCCGGCCAGATGGTTTGCTATCAAGCAAATCTGATGGTCCTTTGCCCAGGACCATAGTCGAAGAGCTTCTCTGCAGAGAAGGTACGACCCCACTCCTCCCTGCTTGTTTATGTACCACATCGTGGTAGTATTGTCCGTTAGGACCTGTACCGACTGACCACGAAGGGAAGGGAGGAAGGCCTTGAGAGCCAGACGTACAGCCCGTAACTCTAACAGATTGATGTGAAAAATCTGTTCCTCTGGAGACCAAAGACCTTTGATCTCCAGATCCCCCAGATGAGCTCCCCACCCTAGAGTGGAAGCATCCGTTATGACTGTGGCCACTGGTGGCGACTGCTGGAACGGTTTTCCTTGTGAAAGATTGTTGCTTGCAATCCACCACTTCAAATCCACAGCAGCATCTCTGGAGATCTTGACAGTACCCTCTAGATCCCCTCTGTGTTGAGACCACTGCCTTCGGAGGCACCACTGAAGAGCCCTCATGTGCCAGCGAGCATGCGTGACCAACAGAATGCAGGAGGCAAAAAGACCGAGCAGACGAAGGACCTTGAGGACTGGAACTACCGCTCCGTTTCGAAACATTGGAACCAAATCCTGAATATCTTGAATCCGCTGAGGCGGAGGATAGGCCCGACCCAATGTCGTATCCAGTACTGCCCCTATGAACAGGAGGCGCTGAGAGGGCTCCAGGTGAGATTTGGGCTCGTTCACCGAAAAGCCCAGGTCGAACAACAACTGGGTTGTTGACTGCAGATGACGCAACACAAGCTCCGGGGACTTGGCTTTGATCAACCAATCGTCCAAGTAAGGGAATACTGCTATCCCCTTCCTTCTGAGCTCTGCCGCAACCACCGACATCACCTTCGTGAAGACTCGAGGTGCTGAAGTAAGACCAAACGGAAGGACCGCAAACTGGTAGTGTTGCGATCCCACCACAAACCGGAGATACTTCCTGTGTGACTTGAGTATCGGGATATGAAAGTAAGCATCCTGCAAGTCGACAGACACCATCCAGTCTTCCATGTTCAACGCCAAAAGCACCTGTGCTAGGGTCAGCATCTTGAACTTTTCCTGCTTGAGGAACCAATTCAAGATCCTCAGGTCCAGAATTGGTCTCAAACGACCATCCTTCTTGGGAATCAGGAAATACCTTGAGTAAACTCCTTGACCCCTTTCCTGCTCCGGGACCAACTCCACTGCGCCCTTTAAAAGGAGGACTTCCACCTCCTGTTCTAGCAACAGGAGGTGTTCTTGTGAACAATACGAAGGGCGGGGCGGGATGAGGGGCGGAAACTCCCGAAAGGGAAGGGTGTAGCCTTTTCCCACAACACTGAGAACCCAAGTGTCCGACGTAACAGTCTCCCATTTGGTGAGAAAATGCTGTAATCTTCCCCCTACAGGAGAGGAGTGAGTGGGAAATGGTGGAAGCCTAAGGCTGCTTCCCCTGCTGCACCCCGCCAGAGGATGAGGAAGAGGCAGAGTGCTGCTGAGAGGCTCCCCTGGTGCGGACCCTACCCCTCCCCTAAAAGATCTATAGGGGTGGGAAGAGGCAGGTTGCTGATATCTTCCCCGAAAGGAAGAGGAGGAAGAGCCACGCCCAAATCCACGAAACCTCCTGAAGAATCTGGAAGAGGCCGTGGAAGAAGGAGCTTGGAGTCCCAACGACTTAGCCGTGGCCCTGCTCTCCTTAAAACGTTCCAAGGCCGAATCAGCCTTAGCCCCAAACAGTTTGTCCCCATCAAACGGGAGATCCAACAATGTGGACTGTACATCTGCCGAAAAGCCCGAGTTACGTAGCCAGGCCTGTCTCCTTTCCACCACAGTTGTGCCCATTGCTCTGGCTACCGAGTCGGTGGTATCCAGTCCCGTCTGGATAATTTGGGTCGCAGCAGCCTGGGCATCAGAGACAAGATCCAAAAGACCCTGGGGAAGCTCTGTAAACGAAGAGGAGATGTCATCCATCAGAGCATGAATATACCTCCCCAGGATACAGGTCGCATTAGTGGCTTTTAACGCCAGACTGCAGGACGAAAAAATCTTCTTCGACTGCGCCTCTAGCTTTTTTGAGTCTCTGTCCCCAGGCACCGTCGGGAAAGAACCAGGCGCTGATTTGGACGAACAGGAGGCCTGCACAACCAAGCTCTCCGGCGTAGGGTGCCTAGATAGGAAACCAGGATCAGTTGGAGCCGTCCGATACCTCCTGGCCACGGCTCTGTGAACTGCTGGGGAAGATGCCGGCTTCTTCCACACCTCTAAAACCGGATCCAGCAGAGCGTCATTAAAAGGTAATAGAGGCTCCGCCGCGGCTGAGGCCGGATGCAACACCTCTATCAAAAGGTTTTGTTTCGCCTCCACCACCGGCAAAGGCAGGTCCAAAAAACTAGCTGCCTTCCGTACAACTGTATGAAAGGAAGCAGCTTCCTCGGTATATTCCCCCGGGGACGAAAGGTCCCACTCAGGGGAAGTGTCCAGCCCACTGGCCGACTCCAGTCCACGCAGCCCATCACCCGAGTCCTCTAGCTCTCCTTCCTCTAGGGCTCGTTGGTACTCCTGCTCCTCTAGTACCCGGAGAGCACGCCTCCTTGAATGCAGTCGTTGCTCAATCCGCGGAGTCGACAACACCTCCGCCGAAGTCGGAGATCGGCGCCGATCTTCCGAAGCCACCGACGCCGCATCCGGTGCCACAGGTAACTTCGGCGCCGACTGAAGAGCAGATGAAACGGATGGACCCACCGGAGTCACAGGCCGAAATCTCGACGTCGACGGGATGGAAATCCCTGGGGCCAATCCCTCCGAAGCCATCGGAGCGGCCACCAGCGCCGACACTGGCGCCGAGCCCACGTTCCCAAACGGGAGAAAGGGCATAAAGGGTGCCGGCCGAAGAGGCGCAGGATCACCCAAAGAAAAGGCCAAAGGCCCAGCCGGAGCACCCCCTGGAGCCATCTGTTGGAAGATGGCATACATCGCATTCAAGAATGCGGAACTATCGGCTCCAGGGGTGGGAAAAGCCGGATACTGGGGTGCCTGACTCGGAGGCGACCCCGATGCCGGCCTCGGCGTCTGCGCCGGAGAAAACACCTGAGGCTCCAATACCTCAATCACCGACGCCTGTCCAGGCGAAGTTGGAGACGTCGGAGAGAGCAACGGCGTCGAAGGATGCGGCGTCACCGTGGGGCTGACCTCCCATGTCCTCCTGCGCCGATCCGGAGACCTGGAACGAGCCTCCCTTGAATGACGCCGAGATTCTCTACGGCGCCGGGAGTCTCGATGACGCCGATGTCTTGGAGAAGACTTTTTCTTGTGATGCTTCTCCTTTGACTTGGCCATAAACAGCTTCGCCTCGCGTTCTTTAATGGCCTTCGGATTCATGTGCTGACACGAATCACAAGTCGAGACGTCGTGGTCGGAGCTCAAACACCAAAGGCAATCGGAATGAGGATCCGTCACCGACATCTTGCCTCCACACTCACGACAAGGCTTAAATCCAGACTTTCTCTGCGACATTATTTCCACAGAGAAAGAGTACGCAGCAAGATATACACTGTAACCGCAAGAGTAACAGTTGCTCCCTCGAAGATAACCGTTTCGAATGCACGGAAAAAAGGGAACTGACGTCCGCACGTCGTCGAGGACCTCTTATTGCCTGTATGACGTCAGACGGCGTCGCGTGCGAGACAGTGACGTCCTCGTCGACGTGCAGAGACTAGTAAGAAGATTTCCGTAGAATGCTGGCGCCATGGGAGTATTCATGAGGTGAGGAATCCACAGGTAGTTGTATCCATCAGAAATACCCTTGTTGGTGGTTACTGATGAGGACCAGGAAGAAGAGAGTGAGTGTCTCCCTGACCTCCTCTCACATGACCCTAAAGATGGGTCAGCTGATTGAGTTATCTATTCAGACACCCTCACTGCCCAACAGCAAGCTGACTGCAGGCAAGTCCTACAGCAGTTTGTTGGGCTTTTCTCTTTGGCCCCTGGACAGACCCACCCGTGTACCCATAATGGGGACACATAAGACAGTTTACATGTCAAAACCAAAATCTATAGAAAGTCTGACCAAGTCAAAGTGAGCATCAAAGTGGAATTCCAGAAGATGCTGAATTTAGTGGTTATTGAACCCTCTGACAGTCTCTGAGCTAGCCCAGTGGTATTGGTCCCCAACCCTCATTCCGAATATGGGAAGAGAGAGATGAGGTTTTGTGTGGACTACAGAGGTTTCAACTCTGTCACCAAGACAGATGTACACCCTATATCAAGAGCAGATGAACTAAGAGACAAATTAGGTGCAGCCAGATTCCTTAGTACCTTTGCCCTAACTGCCGGGCACTGGCAAATCAGAACGCTACCTGGAGCAAAAGAAAAGACAGCATTCACTACACTTAATGGGCATTATCAGTTTACTGTTAGGCCCTTTGTGTTAAAGATGCCCCTGTCACCTTCCAACGGTTGGTGAATCAAGTCCTTGCTGGCTTGGAGTCCTTTAGTGTAGTATATGCAGATGATATTGCTGTCTTTAGCTTATCCAGGCAGGATCACCTGATCCACCTGGGGAATCAGCAGGCCTCACTAGGAAGGCATCAAAGTGCCAGACAGGGCAGAGCAGTGTTGTATGCGTGGGCCACCTTGTAGGTGAAGGCCAAATGCAACCTTTACAGCCCAAGATCCAGACAATTCTGGACTGAGAAGCTCCAAAAACCCAGACTCAAGTCAGGGCATTCCATGGTTTGACTGGTTACAATATGGGGTTTGTGAAAGGGAATGGATCCATTGTGACCCCCCCACATAGAACATACTTCAACTTCAGCACCAGTACTCAAAGCTCCAGATTATTCTAAGCAGTTCATTGTGCAGACAGATGTCTCTGAACATGAGATAGGAGCAGTACTGTCCGAAATCCAATGATGATAGCTATGACCAGCCTGTTTTTTTTATTAAAAGGAGGTTACTCTACAGAGAGCAGAGTTGGAGTGACATTACATTGAGAAGGAGGCCATTGCTGTGGTTTTGTCACTGAAAAAGCTGAACTCATACTTGTTTGGTACTCCCTTTATTGTTCAAACTGTCCACAGACAACTTAGATGACTGATACAAATGAAAGGTGAGCACACAGGGATTGGGCTTTTCAGTGGAACACGGACGTGGGACTGCCCATGCCAATGCGGATGGCTTTCCAGGTTCTTCCACTTAGACAATGAAGACTCTCCTGGGAAAAGTTAGTCTCATCCTCTTTCATTTGGGAGGGGTGTGTGTAGGAAAGAGCCCCTTTTTCTAATGGTACCTCCCCCACCTTTTTCCTGATATTGATGCTTTCTTGACATAAAATGTGGTGGGATCCTGCTAACCAGGCCCTTGCACCAGTGTTCTTTCCCTAGAACTGTACCATTGTTCCCACAATTGGCACACCCCGGCACACAGCTAAGACCCTTGTAAAACATACCAGTGGTACCAAGGCCTCTGTGACCAGGTAGGGTCCCTAAGTGCTGCAACATATATTATGTCACACTAAAGGACTCCTCGCCAAGCACATGCACACTGAATTTGCAGCTTGTGTGTACTGGTGGGCAGAAAAAGGAAAAGTCAGCATGGCATCCCTCTCAGGATGCCAGGTCCACCAACCACTGCCTGTGGCATAGGTAAGACACTCCTCTAGCAGGCCTCTCAGCCCTTGGGCAGGGTGCACTCTATCACAGGTGAGGGCATAGCTGCATGAGCAATATGCCCCTACAATATCTAAGTCAATTCTTAGACGTTGTAAGTGCAGTGTGGCCACAAAAAGTACATGGGCTAGGAGTTTGTCATCATGAACTCTACAGCTACATGATGACTTCACTGAAGATTGGGAAGTTTGGCATCAAACATCTCAAGCAGAATAAACCCACACTGATGCCAGTGTTGGAGTTATTGTACAGTGCGCTCAGAGGGCATCTGAGAAATGCTCCCTATATTTTAACCCACCCTTTCGTGTAACCCACTTAGTTTAAGCCTGACCAGTATGTGCCAGCCTGCCACTAAAGGAGGAGTTTCTGACCCCATGGGGTGGGGGCCTTTGTGCCCATGGAGTCAGAAAAAAATCTTGCTCTGGGTGGAGGTACTTCACACCGCCTGCCTGCAGGAACTATAAAACGAGGCGGTGAGCCTCAAAAGTTCAGGACTCCTGTTACAGTGTACCAGGGCACTCCCGCTAGTGGAGATGCCCACCCACCAGACAAAGTCCCACTTTTGGCGGCAAGTACAGCAGGAACATTTGAAAAAAAAGGAGGAGTGACCACTTCAGATAGGTCCGCCCATAAGGCGTCCAGAGCTGAAGTGACCCCTCTCCATGTAGAATCCTCCATCTTGGTTTGGAGGACAGGGACCATAGGGTTCGTTCTGTTTCACCCACCTCAAATGGAGTGGACACTGGAAGGGTGTAGTCACCCTCAGGGTCAGTAGCCGTTGGCTACTGATCCCTGACCCCTGGCACCTGTTACACTCCTCCATCCAGGATTTAATGGCACTCCTGAACCTAGCTCACAAGGTTTCTGGTGACCTCAAAAAGACAACAAGAAGAAATGAGAACTGCTAAGCTGACACCCAACAGAGAAGACTGCAGACACCAATTGACTTGGCCCCAGCCCTACCGGCCTGTCTAAAGCTTCTGAAGCCCCTGCTTCAAAAAGGTGATGTATCTTGCAGGACCAGTGACCTCTTTAAAACCCCAAGAGGATTGCCTGTCCACCAGAGGACCAAGATCGCTAGAGGACAGCGGCCATGTCCAAAAAGCAACTCCAAACAAGCATTTGCAATGCAATGGGCCTCGCGTTTGCTCGAGTTAGAGCTCTTAGCATTATAAACTCCTAACCGGACTTTTCTTGCCACATAAACTGAATATTAAAAGATAAACACTTTCACATAAGAGAGCTGATGGCCGCGAAGCAAACACACAGAAGGAAACAGAAGTTAGTTTGCAGTGAAACATATCGGCAAAAGTGCAGTTATCCTTGTTACCGACAAAAGTGCAATTATCCATGTAACAAGATCGATGTCATGCAAAGCGCTTGACCACTGCCCAGCGAGATCTCACTACCTACGAAACAAAGAGGAAAAAGTAGTCCTGAAGCCTTGTATGTTTTCAGTAGTTGGCGGTGCGCTTAACAAGGGCTAAACACCAGAAAAGGCATGACGTACGCATGCCTTTCAGATCAAATCAAGCGAATTTTAAAAGGCAAGCCCACGAACCAACCAAAGTGATGGCCATTGTTACAAGCCGTTAGAGAGATAACAACAGGGACAGAGCGCTTTGCACGCTCCACCCTAAAAAACTAGAGCACTGAAACCATGATTAAATCACCTGTTTGTGACCCCCCCCACAACGCGGTACTGCAAACAAGGGAAACAGGCTCTGCAAAAAATAAAGTTACCAGTGATATAAAAGCTAGTGTTGCCACAATCATGGTGCACTGTAAACCTGATCACCCAACTGTGTTTTGGCACCACCAGCTGTTCCAGCAACTATAATCAAAAGTGGTGTCATGCAACCACAAGGAACCATGAAGTGAACACTGCCCAAGGCAGCTGCTGTAAACACAACAAACATGGAGCTTAATTAAGTTATGTAAGTTTAACATCGTTAGCAGAGACAGTAAACAACACAATGAATAAATGCTGCCCTGTGACCTTAAAGAAAATCAGAAAGTGAGCAGCGCCCAAGCACCAACTGTAACCCTAGATAGTGTAGAAATGCTTAGGAGTGACAAACCATCTGTACAGGGGCCTGAACCCTGGAGCCTCAGATTAAAGATCTGTGAAAGATAGGCCCAGGTAGATGAGAAGACCCATTTAAGTGAGGTCATTTAACATGTTACTGTGATTCTTCTGCAAGACCACTAACATACTCACTACTGCAGCAAAACTCAAGGTGCAGCAACCAGTGTGGCTTGTTTTCTCACTCGGACCATGCCTCCTCGTGTTTAGAAGAATGGGAGTAGAAGCCCCACATGTACATTTCATAGGTGCATTGCAAGGAGATGCCCATTCAGCCATTGAAATTCGTGCTCTAGAGATTGAGCTATCCAGGAGCACAAATGCTTCCACCTCCACACCTCGGAGAGTTTACATGTCCGTGACAGATGGTTTGTGTAGTGTGCGTATGTGGGCACATCAAGCACATGCTCACGCTCCATAGCAGGCAGCTGAAAAAACACAGAGCACTCTGCACCCACTCCCACCCACTGTAAAACTAAAATGGACACGTTGCTCTGCCACCACAATGGAAATATTAGAATGCGCCACCCCTCACACAGCCGCAAAGCAAGATGAATGCAGTGTACTACGACAGCAACTTAATAACTAAAATTAGTTGCCCTCAAATAGCCACTATGTATCAAAGTGAATGTTGTGCACTGCCGCAAAATCAAAACGCGGCGCCGAAGCTGCTGCATTAAAAAATAAACACGGTGTACTGAAACTGTGAAGTAAACACAAAACTGCAATGACCCAAGCGCCATATCTAAACTAAAAGTGGTGCATTGCAATTGCGAAGTAAAAATGAAAAGTGGTGCCCCAAGCAGCCACGATAAACAAACTAGATGTGCTGCACTGTAACTTTTAAATAAAACACAAAAAGCACCACCCCTAGCAGCTGCGATAGCAAAGTAAACGCCGTGCACTGCAACCACGAAGTAAAAAATAAACACTGCACTGAAAGTAGCTGCGATAATCAAGTGAACGCGATATACTGCAACCACAAAGTAATCTTCACCCCATGCAGCTGCAATAATCAAGTAAATACGGTACACTTCAAACACGAAGTAAAAACAAAACGTGGCGCCCCAAGAAGCTGTGATATGTCCAAACAAGTGAGATCGCGCTGCAAACAAAGGAGAACAGGCGAGATCGCGCAGCGAACAAAAGATAATAAAAAGTAGTCCACAAACCTGACGGAAAACAGCGAGCCTCGCATGTTTTCAGTACTTGGTCGCTGCGCTCGAGGAGGGCTAATCACCAGAAAAGGAATGACGTAGGCGTGCTTTCCTCTATTGAAAGCAAGCCTATTTTGACAGGCAAGCCCACGAACCAATGAAAAACACAGACGTGACGTGGACGGGGCTCTGATCCATTTTCTTATTTCCTAAGCGTCTCACTAGCGATACGCATGCGCGACCGCATGCGACGCAGGCTCGACCCTAAAAAGTACTCCAGAACCACCCTGATCAGCAAGCCCAGCCTACTCTGCACCCGATACCCACGGCTTGTGTCCAGGTGGGCCACCGGTCTAGAGCAGGACCCAGACGTTTCTGACCAAGTGTCCACCCTGGGTTGACCAACACAACAACTTCTGTGGACTAAATGCAGAGGACACCCCTGCTCGTGAAGTTTCCGGACAAAGAAACCCAATGCCAAAAGGTACCCTGCAACAGCACCACCCTGTCCTTGGGGAACCCGACTTCCGGTGCAGCAACTTGCAGCAGGCGACCCTCCACTCTGTCTAGCCAGTGGTTTCCCTGAGCCAACCTCCAGTTCCTGACCTGCAGCTTTCTTGTGACCCCAAGGAGCCCCATATTCAAAAGTATTGTGAGCTCAATGCTGAGTTTACACCCTGCACCCAGAACTTGCCCGGTCTGCCCACTGAAGACGTGGGTACTTACCTGCTGGCGAATACCATTCCGAATGCCCTGAAAATCCATGGGAGCCCATTTTAAATCTTCCATCAACTTACAGTCATTGGGTGTGTGTTTCATTTATTGCCTGTGTGTGTACAACTAATGATTTGCACTACTTTCTGATTAGTCTAACTGTTCAACCACACTACCACAAAAGAGAGCATTATTATTATCTAATTTTGTCTCCATTAAACCTCTGGGAAATCCCAGGACTCTGTGCACATTATATCTCATTTTGATAAGGTATACACAGAGCCAGCTTCCTACAATTTGTGACTTCACATAATCTTCAGGGTTATCAAGAGGCTGCTGTATTAACGCTGACAGCTGTAGCCAGGAATTTGCCACAAGCTTTCTCACAATTTGACAATTCTAAAGTTTTTACTTTGGTTTAAAGACTTTGAAAGAGATCCTTGTGGCAATACAGATTGGAAATTCCTCATTTTTTATTTTACAGTACGCTAATTATACTGCAGGGAACCACAACAGATTAAAGTCTTTGAATGTAGACAGGACAACAAAGTCATTGTTTAGAGCTAGATGAAAGGCAGAATATATGCATGTGACAATTTACACAATGTAAGCCTTTCCTCAATATCTAAATAACCAGTGGCCAGGGCAAGCAATCTGGTCTTGTTGGTGAAGCCCAAGGAGATTGTTCTTTGGCAAACAAAAGGTGGTTTGCTTAAAACCTATGACAAAGCCTTGATTGTGTAGCATTTAAGTACCCAATAATGTCTGAGTATACCATATCCCTAAAGGAAATCCTCCTTCCACGTTAGAGAAAGATTGCTGACTACAGGCATTTTCACATGTTCTATCTCTGCTGCCACAAAAGGTAGACCAGAAGACTCAGCAAAAGCAAACATCGCCTTCAAGTGCCCCTGTCTGAGTCTCAGTATGAACTTAGTTGAAATAAACCCCTTGACGTGCTCTAAAGAAGGCAAGGATTCAATAGATAAAAAAGAGATGCAATTGAAAGAATAAAGAATGTAGGGTCCAATCAAACTAAACAAATAATAAAATAGTTAGCTCTCCCACACAGAGAGAAGAAAGGTGCTAAATGAATCTAAAAACTAACAGCCTTATCTGTTGCACTAAAAGTGAAACAGATTAAAATTGTACACCAACGTTTATGGAAACTACTGTTATGTTAGAATAATGTCAGTCTCTCTGTCAGTTTTTTGGGTAGAACCATGGCAACAGTAACACAACGTACAAGATCATGTAGCCAGATAAGCTAAATTATGGTTGCCCCAATAATGTTTCCTTTATGATAGAGACATTTTATGATTTCCAATTCCCCATTCCCATTTTCTCAACCCTGCACGTGACAAGGCTTCCACATAGTTGTTTTGGCTGTTTGAAAGCTGCTGGTGGATATATTTTATGGAAATGAGCAAACCTCTCACTGGCAGAACAAGGGGACAGGGGATGGTTGTGTTAACCAAATCTCTTTGGTCTAGTAATTCACATAAAGTTAACTCTGTCTATTCTGGGGCATGAGATAGGCAAAGGCATCTTTATTATCAAATTTTATTTTAGAATTATTCTTTTTGCACTTTATGTGCTATTAATCTGAATATAAATTATGCTGTATAGAAGAAAGAAACATAATATATTAAAATGTTCTAAGCCACATTTCCCTCCTCTGTGTTTCTCACACTTATGCTAAATCCATTAGCAACTGATATGTTCACATAATCCTCTTTTATTCCAATGAATGATGGTGAGAAGTGCTGCTTTTTGTGCCACTGCAGACCAGCACATATTTTAGCTTCCTAAATAGAACACTGTTGCATTCCTCTGTGTTTTTTTCTCAGAATGACATCATTGGTTCTAACCAAAGTGAGATGCTTTTATGACATCACAGAATCTTCAGGGTTGCTAAGGTGCAGGTGTGTCAACATTGACAGCTGTAGCCTAGAGTTTGTCGCCATCTTTGCCACAGTTTTTACATGCTACAGAATTTTCTTCTGGTTTAGAGATTTTAACAGACCTCAACCCACTTCATTACAACATTTCTTCACTGTTACATTTTTGTGACATGATTGGTAAGGAATTCTTCCTTTAAAATTTATAGATTTCATGTTATATTTTTGTAGATTTCACATGCCATAAATCCGTATATCAGTGGCTTGAGACTCTAAATTTGACTGCTCTGTGCCAAGATACCAGAGGGTGGGCACAGGATAATTTGGATTGTGTGTGACTTACCCTGGCTAGGATTCTGGGCCCTATTTGGACAAGGGTGATACCTCTGCCAACTAGAGACCCCATTTCTAAGATGGACTATGTGCTTGGCCTCCACTCAAGGACTGCTGAGTACTTGAATAAGACATATAAAAACCTTGAGGCCAGCCAACAGCTCCAGAAGTTGTGGTATGGTCAAAAGGCTGAACTGGTAAAATTTAAACCAGGGCAAAAGGTATGGGTTCTGGAGCCTGTGGCTCCCAGGGCACTCCAGGACAGATGGAGTGGACTTTACCCTATCCTAGAAAAGAAGAGTGAGATCACCTACTTGGAAGACCTGGGCACCAGCAGGACACCCAAGAGGGTGATCCATGTAAACCACCTAAAACTCTAATGTTTCAGGGCAGATATACCCTTGTTGGTGGTTACTGATGAGGACCAGGAAGAAGAGAGTGAGTGTCTCCCTGACCTCCTCTCACATGACCCTAAAGATGGGTCAGCTGATTGAGTTATCTATTCAGACACCCTCACTGCCCAACAGCAAGCTGACTGCAGGCAAGTCCTACAGTAGTTTGTTGGGCTTTTCTCTTTGGCCCCTGGACAGACACACCTGTGTACCCATGATGGGGACACATAAGACAGTTTACGTGTCAAAACCAAAATCTATAGACAGTCTGACCAAGTCAAAGTGAGCATCAAAGTGGAATTCCAGAAGATGCTGAATTTAGTGGTTATTGAACCCTCTGACAGTCCCTGAGCTAGCCCAGTGGTATTGGTCCCCAAACCTCATTCCGAAGATGGGAAGAGAGAGATGAGGTTTTGTGTGGACTACAGAGGTTTCAACTCTGTCACCAAGACAGATGTACACCCTATATCAAGAGCAGATGAACTAAGAGACATATTAGGTGCAGCCAGATTCCTTAGTACCTTTGCCCTAACTGCAGGGCACTGGCAAATCAGAACGGCACCTGGAGCAAAAGAAAAGACAGCATTCACTACACTTAATGGGCATTATCAGTTTACTGTTAGGCCCTTTGTGTTAAAGATGCCCCTGTCACCTTCCAACGGTTGGTGAATCAAGTCCTTGCTGGCTTGGAGTCCTTTAGTGTAGTATATCCAAATGATATTGCTGTCTTTAGCTTATCCAGGCAGGATCACCTGATCAACCTGGGGAATCAGCAGGCCTCACTAGGAAGGCATCAAAGTGCCAGACAGGGCAGAGCACTGTTGTATGCGTGGGCCACCTTGTAAGGGAAGGCCAAATGCAACCTTTACAGCCCAAGATCCAGACAATTCTGGACTGGGAAGCTCCAAAAACCCAGACTCAAGTCAGGGCATTCCACGGGTTGACTGGTTAAAATATGGGGTTTGTGAAAGGGTATGGATCCATTGTGACCCCTCCACAAAGAACATACTTCATCTTAAGCACCAGTACTCAAAGCTCCAGATTATTCTAAGCAGTTCATTGTGCAGACAGATGTCTCTGAACATGGGATAGGAGCAGTCCTGTCCGAAATCCAATGATGATAGCTATGACCAGCCTGTTGTTTTTATTAAAAGGAGGTTACTCTACAGAGAGCAGAGTTGGAGTGACATTACATTGAGAAGGAGGCCATTGCTGTGGTTTTGTCACTGAAAAAGTAAAGCTCATACTTGTTTGGTACTCACTTTATTGTTCAAACTGTCCTCAGACAACTTAGATGACTGATACAAATGAAAGGTGAGCACACAGGGATTGGACTTTTCAGTGGAACACAGACGTGGGACTGCCCATGCCAATGCGGATGGCTTTCCAGGTTCTTCCACTTAGACAATGAAGACTCTCCTGGGAAAAGTTAGTCTCATCCTCTTTCATTTGGGAGGGGGCTGTGTAGGCAAGAGCCCCTTTTTCTAATGGTTCCTCCCCCACCTTTTTCCTGATATTGATGCTTTCTTGACTTAAAGTGTGGTGGGATCCTGCTAACCAGGCCCCTGCACCAGTGTTCTTTCCCTAGAACTGTACCATTGTTCCCACAATTGGCACACCCCGGCACACAGCTAAGACCCTTGTAAAACATACCAGTGGAACCAAGGTCTCTGTGACCAGGTAGGGTCCCTAAGTGCTGCATCATATATTATGTCACACTAAAGGACTCCTCGCCAAGCACATGCACACTGAATTTGCAGCTTGTGTGTACTAGTGGGCAGAAAAAGGAAAAGTCAGCATGGCATCCCTCTCAGGATGCCAGGTCCACCAACCACTGCCTGTGGCATAGGTAAGACACTCCTCTAGCAGGCCTCTCAGCCCTTGGGCAGGGTGCACTCTATCACAGGTGAGGGCATAGCTGCATGAGCAATATGCCCCTACAATATCTAAGTCAATTCTTAGACGTTGTAAGTGCAGTGTGGCCACAAAAAGTACATGGGCTAGGAGTTTGTCATCATGAACTCTACAGCTACATGATGACTTCACTGAAGATTGGGAAGTTTGGCATCAAACATCTCAAGCAGAATAAACCCACACTGATGCCAGTGTTGGAGTTATTGTACAGTGAGCCCAGAGGGCATCTGAGAAATGCTCCCTATATTTTAACCAACCCTTTCGTGTAACCCCCTTAGTTTAAGGCTGACCAGTATGTGCCAGCCTGCCACTAAAGGAGGAGTTTCTGACCCCATGGGGTGGGGGCCTTTGTGCCCATGGAGTCAGAAAAAAAGCTTGCTCTGGGTGGAGGTGCTTCACACCGCCTGCCTGCAGGAACTATAAAACGAGGCGGTGAGCCTCAAAAGTTCAGGACTCCTGTTACAGTGTACCAGGGCACTCCCGCTAGTGGAGATGCCCAACCACCGGACAAAGTCCCACTTTTGGCGGCAAGTACAGCAGGAACATTTGAAAAAAAAAGGAGGTGTGACCACTTCAGATAGGTCCACCCATAAGGCGTCCAGAGCTGAAGTGACCCATCTCCATGTAGAATCCTCCGTCTTGGTTTGGATGACAGGGACCATACGGTTCGTTCTGTTTCACCCACCTCAAATGGAGTGGACACTGGAAGGGTGTAGTCACCCTCAGGTTCAGTAGCCGTTGGCTACAGATCCCTGACCCTGACACCTGTTACACCCCTCCATCCAGGATTTAAGGGCACCCCTGAACCCAGCTCACAAGGTTTCTGGTGACCTCAAGAAGACAACAAGAAGAAATAAGAACTGCTAAGCTGACACCCAACAGAGAAGACTGCAGACACCAATTGACATGGCCCCAGCCCTACCGGCCTGTCTACAGCTTCTGAAGCCCCTGCTTCAAAAAGGTGATGTATCTTGCAGGACCAGTGACCTCTTCAAAACCCCAAGAGGATTGCCTGTCCACCAGAGGACCAAGATCGCTAGACGACAGCGGCCCTGTCCAAAAAGCAACTCCAAACAAGCATTTGCAATGCAATGGGCCTCACGTTTGCTCGAGTGAGAGCTCTTAGCATTATAAACTCCTAACCGGACTTTTCTTGCCACATAAACTGAATATGAAAAGATAAACACTTTCACATAAGAGAGCCGATGGCCGCGAAGCAAACACACAGAAGGGAACAGAAGTTAGCTTGCAGTGAAACATATTGGCAAAAGTGCAGTTATCCTTGTTACCGACAAAAGTGCAATTATCCATGTAACAAGATCGATGTCATGCAAAGCGCTTGACTACTGCCCAGCGAGATCTCACTACCTACGAAACAAAGAGGAAAAAGTAGTCCTGAAGCCATACGGAAAACATGAAGCCTTGTATGTTTTCAGTAGTTGGCGGTGCGCTTAACAAAGGCTAAACACCAGAAAAGGCATGACGTACGCATGCCTTTCACTAATCAAATCAAGCAAATTTTAAAAGGCAAGCCCACGAACCAACCAAAGTGATGGGCATTGTTACAAGCCGTTAGAGAGATTACAACAGGGACAGAGCACTTTGCACGCTCCACCCTAAAAAACTAGAGCACTGAAACCATGATTAAATCACCTGTGTGTGACCCTCACAACGCGGTACTGCAAACAAGGGAAACAGGCTCTGCAAAAAATAAAGTTACCAGTGATATAAAAGCTAGTGTTGCCACAATCATGGTGCACTGTAAACCTGATCACCCAACTGTGTTTTGGCACCACCAGCTGTTCCAGCAACTATAATCAAAAGTGGTGTCGTGCAACCACAAGGAACCATGAAGTAAACACTACCCAAGGCAGCTGCTGTAAACACAACAAACATGGAGCTTGATTAAGTTATGTAAGTTTAACATCGATAGCAGAGACAGTAAACAACACAATGAATAAATGCTGCCCTGTGACCTTAAAGAAAATCAGAAAGTGAGCAGCGCCCAAGCACCAACTGTAACCCTAGATAGTGTACAAATGATTAGGATTGACAAACCATCAGTACAGGGGCCTGAACCCTGGAGCCTCAGATTAAAGATCTGAGAAAGATAGGCCCAGGTAGATGAGAAGACCCATTTAAGTAAGGTGATTTAACATGTTACTGTGATTCTTCTGCAAGACCACTAACATAGTCACTACCGCAGCAAAACTCAAGGTGCAGCAACCAGTGTGGCTTGTTTTCTAACTCGGACCATGCCTCCTCGTGTTTAGAAGAATGGGAGTAGAAGCCCCACATGCACATTACATAGGTGCATTGCAAGGAGATGCCCATTCAGCCATTGAAATTCGTGCTCTAGAGATTAAGCTATCCAGGAGCACAAATGCTTCCACCTCCACACCTCGGAGAGTTTACATGTCTGTGACAGATGGTTTGTGTAGTGTGCGTATGTGGGCACTGCCAGCACACGCTCCATAGCAGGTAGCTGAAAACACACAGAGCACTCTGCACCCACTCCTACCCACTCTAAAACTAAAATGGACACGTTGCTCTGCCACCACAATGGAAATATTAGAATGCGCCTCCCCTCACACAGCCGCAAAGCAAGATGAATGCAGTGTACTACGACAGCAACTTAATAACTAAAATTAGTTGCCCTCAAATAGCCACTATGTATCAAAGTGAAAGTGGTGCACTGCCGCAAAATCAAAACGTGGCGCCGAAGCTGCTGCATTAAAAAATAAACACGGTGTACTGAAACTGTGAAGTAAACACAAAACTGCAATGACCCAAGCGACATATCTAAACTAAAAGTGGTGCATTGCAATTGAGAAGTAAAAATGAAAAGTGGTGCCCCAAGCAGCCACGATAAACAAACTAGATGTGCTTCACTGTAACTTTTAAATAAAACACAAAAAGCACCACCCCTAGCAGCTGCGATAGCAAAGTAAACGCTGTGCACTGCAACCACGAAGTAAAAAATAAACACTGCACTGAAAGCAGCTGCGATAATCAAGTGAACGCAATATACTGCAACCACAAAGTAATCTTCACCCCATGCAGCTGCAATAATCAAGTAAATGCGGTACACTTCAAACACGAAGTAAAAACAAAACGTGGCGCCCCAAGAAGCTGTGATATGTCCAAACAAGTGAGATCGCGCTGCGAACAAAGGATAACAACCAAGATCGCGCAGCGAACAAAAGATAATAAAAAGTAGTCCACAAACCTGACAAAAAACAGCGAGCCTCGCATGTTTTCAGTACTTGGTCGCTGCGCTCGAGGAGGGCTAATCACCAGAAAAGGAATGACGTAGGCGTGCTTTCCTCGATTGAAAGCAAGCCTATTTTGACAGGCAAGCCCACGAACCAATGAAAAACAGAGACGTGACGTGGACGGGGCTCTAATCCCTTTTCTTATTTCCTAAGCGTCTCACTAGCGACGCAGGCTTGACCCTAAAAAGGGCTCCAGAACCACCCTGATCAGCAAGCCCAGCCTACTCTGCACCCGATACCCACGTCTTGTGTCCAGGTGGGCCACCGGTCTAGACCAGGTCCCCAGACATTTCTGACCAATGTTTCCACCCTGGGTTGACCAACACAACAACTTCTGTGGACTAAATCCAGAGGACACCCCTGCCCGTGAAGTTTCCGGACAAAGAAACCCAATGCCAAAAGGTACCCTGCAACAGCACCACCCTGGCCTTGGGGAACCTGACTTCCGGTGCAGCAACATGCAGCAGGCGACCCTCCACTCTGTCTAGCCTGTGGTTTCCCTGAGCCGACCTACAGGTCCTGACCTGCAGCTTTCTTGTGACCCCAAGGAGCCCCATATTCAAAAGTATTGTGAGCTCAATGCTGAGTTTACACCCTGCTCCCGGAACTTACCAGGTCTGCCCACTGAAGACGTGGGTACTTACCTGCTGGCGAATAGAATTCCGAATGCCCTGAAAATCCATTGGAGCCCATTTTAAATCTTCCATCAACTTACAGTCATTGGGTGTGTGTTTCATTTATTGCCTGTGTGTGTACAACTAATGATTTGCACTACGGTCTGATTAGTCTAACTGTTCAACCACACTACCACAAAAGAGAGCATTATTATTATCTAATTTAGTCTCCATTAAACCTCTGGGAAATCCCTGGACTCTGTGCACATTATATCTCATTTTGATAAGGTACACACAGAGCCAGCTTCCTACAATTTGTGACTTCACATAATTGTCAGGGTTATCAAGAGGCTGCTTTATTAACACTGACAGCTGTAGCCAGGAATTTGCCTCAAGTTTTCTCACAATTTGACAATTCTAAAGTTTTTACTTTGGTGTAAAGACTTTGAAAGAGATCCTTGTGGCAATACAGATTGGAAATTCCTCATTTTTTATTTTACAGTACGCTAATTATACTGCAGGGAACCACAACAGATTAAAGTCTTTGAATGTAGACAGGACAACAAAGTCATTGTTTAGAGCTAGATGAAAGGCAGAATATATGCATGTGACAATTTACACAATGTAAGCGTTTCCTCAATATCTAAATAACCAGTGGCCAGGGCAAGCAATCTGGTCTTGTTGGTGAAGCCCAAGGAGATTCTTCTTTGGCAAACAAAAGGTGGTTTGCTTAAAATCAATGACAAAGCCTTGATTGTGTAGCATTTAAGTACCCAATAATGTCTGAGTATACCATATCCCTAAAGGAAATCCTCCTTCCACGTTAGAGAAAGATTGCTGACTACAGGCATTTTCACATGTTCTATCTCTGCTGCCACAAAAGGTAGACCAGAAGACTCAGCAAAAGCAAACATCTCCTTCAAGTGCCCCTGTCTGAGTCTCAGTATGAACTTAGTTGAAATAAATCCCTTGACGTGCTCTAAAGAAGGCAAGGATTCAATAGATAAAAAAGAGATGCAATTGAAAGAATAAAGAATGTAGGGTCCAATCAAACTAAACAAATAATAAAATAGTTAGCTCTCCCACACAGAGAGAAGAAAGGTGCTAAATTAATCTAAAAACTAACAGCCTTAACTGTTGCACTAAAAGTGAAACAGAGTAAAATTGTACACCAACGTTTATGGAAACTACTGTTATGTTAGAATAATGTCAGTCTCTCTGTCATTTTTTTGGGTGGAACCATGGCAACAGTAACACAACGTAGAAGATCATGTAGCCAGATAAGCTAAATGATAGTTGCCCCAATAACGTTTCCTTTATGATAGAGACATTTTATGATTTCCAATTCCCCATTCCCATTTTCTCAACCCTGCATGTGACAAGGCTTCGACATAGTTGTTTTGGCTGTTTGAAAGCTGCTGGTGGATATATTTTATGGAAATGAGCAAACCTCTCACTGGCAGAACAAGGGGACAGGGGATGGTTGTGTTAACCAAATCTCTTTGGTCTAGTAATTCACATAAAGTTAACTCTGTCTATTCTGGGGCATGAGATAGCCAAAGGCATCTTTATTATCAAATTTTATTTTAGAATTATTCTTTTTGCACTTTATGTGCTATTAATCTGAATATAAATTATGCTGTATAGAAGAAAGAAACATAATATATTAAAATGTTCTAAGCCACATTTCCCTCCTCTGTGTTTCTCACACTTATGCTAAATCCATTAGCAACTGATATGTTCACATAATCCCCTTTTATTCCAATGAATGATGGTGAGAAGTGCTGCTTTTTGTGCCACTGGAGACCAGCACATATTTTATCTTCCTAAATAGAACACTGTTGCATTCCTCTGTGTTTTTTTCTCAGAATGACATCATTGGTTCTAACGAAAGTGAGATGCTTTTATGACATCACAGAATCTTCAGGGTTGCTAAGGTGCAGGTGTGTCAACATTGGCAGCTGTAGCCAAGAGTTTGTCGCCATCTTTGCCACAGTTTTTACATGCTACAGAATTTTCTTCTGGTTTAGAGATTTTAACAGACCTCAACCCACTTCATTACAACATTTCTTCACTGTTACATCTTTGTGACATGATTGGTAAGGAAATCTTCCTTTAATATTTATAGATTTCATGTTATATTTTTGTAGATTTCACATGCCATAAATCCGTATACCAGTGGCTTGAGACTCTAAATTTGAAACCGATAGAGCCATCATTCTGCAGTCTATCTTAAGCCTGATTGCTCTGTGCCAAGCTACCAGAGGGTGGGCACAGGATCATTTGGATTGTGTGTGACTTACCCTGACTAGGATTGTGGGCCCTATTTGGACAAGGGTGATACCTCTGCCAACTAGAGACCCCATTTCTAAGATGGACTATGTGCTTGGCCTCCAATCAAGGACTGCTGAGTACTTGAAAAAGACATCTAAAAACCTTTAGGCCAGCCAACAGCTCCAAAAGTTGTGGTATGGTCAAAAGGCTGAACTGGTAAAATTTAAACCAGGGCAAAAGGTATGGGTTCTGGAGCCTGTGGCTCCCAGGGCACTCCAGGACAGATGGAGTGGCCCTTACCCTATCCTAGAAAAGAAGAGTGAGATCACCTACTTGGAAGACCTGGGCACCAGCAGGACACCCAAGAGGGTGATCCATGTAAACCACCTGAAACTCTAATGTTTCAGGGCAGATATACCCTTGTTGGTGGTTACTGATGAGGACCAGGAAGAAGAGAGTGAGTGTCTCCCTGACCTCCTCTCACATGACCCTAAAGATGGGTCAGCTGATTGAGTTATCTATTCAGACACCCTCACTGCCCAACAGCAAGCTGACTGCAGGCAAGTCCTACAGCAGTTTGTTGGGCTTTTCTCTTTGGCCCCTGGACAGACCCACCCGTGTACCCATAATGGGGACACATAAGACAGTTTACATGTCAAAACCAAAATCTATAGAAAGTCTGACCAAGTCAAAGTGAGCATCAAAGTGGAATTCCAGAAGATGCTGAATTTAGTGGTTATTGAACCCTCTGACAGTCCCTGGCCTTGCCCAGTGGTATTGGTCCCCAAACATCATTTCGAAGATGGGAAGAGAGAGAGGAGGTTTTGTGTGGACTACAGAGGTTTCAACTCTGTCACCAAGACAGATGTACACCCTATATCAAGAGCAGATGAACTAAGAGACAAATTAGGTGCAGCCAGATTCCTTAGTACCTTTGCCCTAACTGCATGGCACTGGCAAATCAGAACGGCACCTGGAGCAAAAGAAAAGACAGCATTCACTACACTTAATGGGCATTATCAGTTTACTGTTAGGCTCTTTGTGTTAAAGATGCCCCTGTCACCTTCCAACGGTTGGTGAATCAAGTCCTTGCTGGCTTGGAGTCCTTTAGTGTAGTATATCCAGATGATATTGCTGTCTTTAGCTTATCCAGGCAGGATCACCTGATCCACCTGTGGAATCAGCAGGCCTCACTAGGATGGCATCAAAGTGCCAGACAGGGCAGAGCACTGTTGTATGCGTGGGCCACCTTGTAGGTGGAGGCCAAATGCAACCTTTACAGCCCAAGATCCAGACAATTCTGGACTGGGAAGCTCCAAAAACCCAGACTCAAGTCAGGGCATTCCATGGGTTGACTGGTTACAATAGGGGATTTGTGAAAGTGTATGGATCCATTGTGACTCCCCACATAGAACATACTTCAACTTCACCACCAGTACTCAAAGCTCCATATTATTCTAAGCAGTTCATTGTGCAGACAGATGTCTCTGAACATGTGATAGGAGCAGTCCTGTCCGAAATCCAATGATGATAGCTATGACCAGCCTGTTGTTTTTATTAAAAGGAGATTACTCTACAGAGAGCAGAGTTGGAGTGACAATACATTGAGAAGGAGGCCATTGCTGTGGTTTTGTCACTGAAAAAGCTGAGCTCATACTTGTTTGGTACTCACTTTATTGTTCAAACTGTCCACAGACAACTTAGATGACTGATACAAATGAAAGGTGAGCACACAGGGATTGGACTTTTCAGCGGAACATAGACGTGGGACTGCCCATGCTAATGCGGATGGCTTTCCAGGTTCTTCCACTTAGACAATGAAGACTCTCCTGGGAAAGGTTAGTCTCATCCTCTTTCATTTGGGAGGGGGCTGTGTAGGAAAGAGCCCCTTTTTCTAATGGTTCCTCCCCCACCTTTTTCCTGATATTGATGCTTTCTTGACTTAAAGTGTGGTGGGATCCTGCTAACCAGGCCCCTGCACCAGTGTTCTTTCCCTAGAACTGTACCATTGTTCCCACAATTAGCACACCCTGGCACACAGCTAAGACCCTTGTAAAACATACCAGTGGTACCAAGGGTTCTGTGACCAGGTAGGGTCCCTAAGTGCTGCAACATATATTATGTCACACTAAAGGACTCCTCGCCAAGCACATGCACACTGAATTTGCAGCTTGTGTGTACTGGTGGGCAGAAAAAGGAAAAGTCAGCATGGCATCCCTCTCAGGATGCCAGGTCCACCCACCACTGCCTGTGGTATAGATAAGACACTCCTCTAGCAGGCCTCTCAGCCCTTGGGCAGGGTGCACTCTATCACAGGTGAGGGCATAGCTGCATGAGCAATATGCCCCTACAATATCTAAATCAATTCTTAGATGTTGTAAGTGCAGTGTGGCCACAAAAAGTACATGGGCTAGGAGTTTGTCATCATGAACTCTACAGCTACATGATGACGTCACTGAAGATTGGGAAGTTTGGCATCAAACATCTCAAGCAGAATAAACCCACACTGATGCCAGTGTTGGAGTTATTGTACAGTGCGCCCAGAGGGCATCTGAGAAATGCTCCCTATATTTTAACCAACCCTTTTGTGTAACCCACTTAGTTTAAGGCTGACCAGTATGTGCCAGCCTGCCACTAAAGGAGAAGTTTCTGACCCCATGGGGTGGGCGCCTTTGTGCCCATGGAGTCAGAAAAAAAGCTTGCTCTGGGTGGAGTTGCTTCACACCGCCTGCCTGCAGGAACTATAAAACGAGGCGGTGAGCCTCAAAAGTTCAGTCCTCCTGTTACAGTGTACCAGGGCACTCCAGCTAGTGGAGATGCCCACCCACCGGACAAAGTCCCACTTTTGGCGGCAAGTACAGCAGGAACATTTGAAAAAAAAAGGAGGAGGGACCACTTCACATAGGTCCACCCATAAGGCGTCTAGAGCTGAAGTGACCCCTCTCCATGTAGAATCCTCCATCTTGGTTTGGAGGATAGGGACCATAGGATTCGTTCTGTTTCACCCACCTCAAATGGAATGGACACTGGAAGGGTGTAGTCACCCTCAGGGTCAGTAGCCATTGGCTACTGATCCCTGACCCCTGACACCTGTTACACCCCTCCATCCAGGATTTAAGGGCACCCCTGAACCCAGCTCACAAGGTTTCTGGTGACCTCAAGAAGACAACAAGAAGAAATAATAACTGCTAAGCTGACACCCAACAGAGAAGACTGCAGACACCAATTGACTTGGCCGCAGCCCTATCGGCCTGTCTACAGCTTCTGAAGCCCCTGCTTCAAAAAGCTGATGTATCTTGCAGGACCAGTGACCTCTTCAAAACCCCAAGAGGATTGCCTGTCCACCAGAGGACCAAGATCGCTAGAGGACAGCAGCCCTGTCCAAAAAGCAACTCCAAACAAGCATTTGCAATGCAATTGGCCTCGCGTTTGCTCGAGTTAGAGCTCTTAGCATTATAAACTCCTAACCGGACTTTTCTTGCCACATAAACTGAATATTAAAAGATAAACACTTTCACATAAGAGAGCCGATGGCCGCAAAGCAAACACACAGAAGGAAACAGAAGTTAGCTTGCAGTGAAACATATCGGCAAAAGTGCAGTTATCCTTGTTACTGACAAAAGTGCAATAATCCATGTAACAAGATCGATGTCATGGAAAGTGCTTGACTACTGCCCAGCGAGATCTCACTACCTACGAAAGAAAGAGGAAAAAGTAGTCCTGAAGCCATGCGGAAAACATGAATCCTTGTATGTTTTCAGTAGTAGGCGGTGCGCTTAACAAGGGCTAAACACCAGAAAAGGCATGACGTACGCATGCCTTTCACTAATCAAATCAAGCGAATTTTAAAAGGCAAGCCCACGAACCAACCAAAGTGATGGGCATTGTTACAAGCCATTAGAGAGATAACAACAGGGACAGATCGCTTTGCACGGTCCACCCTAAAAAACTAGAGCACTGAAACCATGATTAAATCACCTGTGTGTGATCCCCACAACGCTGTACTGCAAACAAGGGAAACAGGCTCTGCAAAAAATAAAGTTACCAGTGATATAAAAGCTAGTGTTGCCACAATCATGGTGCACTGTAAACCTGATCACCCAACTGTGTTTTGGCACCACCAGCTGTTCCAGCAACTATAATCAAAAGTGGTGTCGTTCAACTACAAGGAACCATGAAGTGAACACTACCCAAGGCAGCTGCTGTAAACACAACAAACATGGAGCTTAATTAAGTTATGTAAGTTTAACATTGATAGCAGAGACAGTAAACAACACAATGAATAAATGCTGCCCTGTGACCTTAAAGAAAATCAGAAAGTGAGCAGCGCCCAAGCACCAACTGTAACCCTAGATATTGTACAAATGCTTAGGAGTGACAAACCATCTGTACAGGGGCCTGAACCCTGGAGCCTCAGATTAAAGATCTGAGAAAGATAGGCCCAGGTAGATGAGAAGACCCATTTAAGTGAGGTCATTTAACATGTTACTGTGATTCTTCTGCAAGGCCACTAACAGAGTCACTACTGCAGCAAAACTCAAGGTGCAGCAACCAGTGTGGCTTGTTTTCTCACTCGGACCATGCCTCCTCGTGTTTAGAAGAATGGGAGTAGAAGCCCCACATGCACATTACATAGGTGCACTGCAAGGAGATGCCCATTCAGCCATTGAAATTTATGCTCTAGAGATTGAGCTATCCAGGAGCACAAATGCTTCCACCTCCACACCTCAGAGAGTTTACATGTCTGTGACAGATGGTTTATGTAGTGTGCGTATGTGGGCACAGCCAGCACACGCTCACGCTCCATAGCAGGCAGCTGAAAAAACACAGAGCACTCTGCACCCACTCCCACCCACTCTAAAACTAAAATGGACACGTTGCTCTGCCACCACAATGGAAATATTAGAATGCGCCACCCCTCACACAGCCGCAAAGCAAGATGAATGCAGTGTACTACGACAGCAACTTAATAACGAAAATTAGTTGCCCTCAAATAGCCACTATGTATCAAAGTGAATGTGGTGCACTGCCGCAAAATCAAAACGCGGCGCCGAAGCTGCTGCATTAAAAAATAAACATGTGTACTGAAACTGTGAAGTAAACACAAAACTGCAATGACCCAAGTGCCATATCTAAACTAAAAGTGGTGCATTGCAATTGCGAAGTAAAAATGAAAAGTGGTGCCCCAGGCAGCCACGATAAACAAACTAGATGTGCTGCACTGTAACTTTTAAATAAAACACAAAAAGCACCACCCCTAGCAGCTGCGATAGCAAAGTAAACGCTGTGCACTGCAACCACGAAGTAAAAAATAAACACTGCACTGAAAGCAGCTGCGATAATCAAGTGAACGCGATATACTGCAACCACAAAGTAATCTTCACCCCATGCAGCTGCAATAATCAAGTAAATGCGGTACACTTCAAACTCGAAGTAAAAACAAAATGTGGCACCCCAAGAAGCTGTGATATGTCCAAACAAGTGAGATCACGCTGCGAACAAAGGATAACAAGCGAGATCGCGCAGCGAACAAAAGATAATAAAAAGTAGTCCACAAACCTGACGGACAACAGCGAGCCTTGCATGTTTTCAGTACTTGGTCGCTGCGCTCGAGGAGGGCTAATCACCAGAAAAGGAATGACGTAGGCGTGCTTTCCTCTTTGAAAGCAAGCCTATTTTGACAGGCAAGCCCACGAACCAATGAAAAGCACAGATGTGACGTGGACGGGGCTCTGATCCCTTTTCTTATTTCCTAAGCGTCTCACTATCGATATGCATGCGCAAGCGCATGCGATGCAGGCTCGACCCTAAAAAAGACTCCAGAACCACCCTGATCAGCAAGCCCAGCCTACTCTGCACCCGATACCCACGGCTAGTGTCCAGGTGGGCCACCGGTCTAGAGCAGGTCCCCAGACGTTTCTGACCAAGTGTCCACCTTGGGTTGACCAACACAACAACTTCTGTGGACTAAATCCAGAGGACACCCCTGCCCGTGAAGTTTCTGGACAAAGAAACCCAATGCCAAAAGGTACCCTGCAACAGCACCACCCTGGCCTTGGGGAACCCGACTTCCGGTGCAGCAACATGCAGCAGGCGACCCTCCACTCTGTCTAGCCTGTGGTTTCCCTGAGCTGACCTCCAGGTCCTGACCTGCAGCTTTCTTGTGACCCCAAGGAGCCCCATATTCAAAAGTATTGTGAGCTCAATGCTGAGTTTACACCCTGCACCCGGAACTTGCCAGGTCTGCCCACTGAAGACGTGGGTACTTACCTGCTGGCGAATACAATTCCGAATGCCCTGAAAATCCATGGGAGCCCATTTTAAATCTTCCTTCAACTTGCAGTCATTGGGTGTGTGTTTCATTTATTGCCTGTGTGTGTACAACTAGTGATTTGCACTACGCTCTGATTAGTCTAACTGTTCAACCACACTACCACAAAAGAGAGCATTATTATTATCTAATTTAGTCTCCATTAAACCTCTGGGAAATCCCTGGACTCTGTGCACATTATATCTCATTTTGATAAGGTATAAACAGAGCCAGCTTCCTACAATTTGTGACTTCACATAATCTTCAGGGTTATCAAGAGGCTGCTGTATTAACGCTGACAGCTGTAGCCAGGAATTTGCCACAAGCTTTCTCACAATTTGACAATTCTAAAGTTTTTACTTTGGTTTAAAGACTTTGAAAGAGATCCTTGTGGCAATACAGATTGGAAATTCCTCATTTTTTATTTTACAGTACGCTAATTATAGTGCAGGGAAGCACAACAGATTAAAGTCTTTGAATGTAGACAGGACAACAAAGTCATTGTTTAGAGCTAGATGAAAGGCAGAATATATGCATGTGACAATTTACACAATGTAAGCCTTTCCTCAATATCTAAATAACCAGTGGCCAGGGCAAGCAATCTGGTCTTGTTAGTGAAGCCCAAGGAGATTCTTCTTTGGCAAACAAAAGGTGGTTTGCTTAAAATCTATGACAAAGCCTTGATTGTGTAGCATTTAAGTACCCAATAATGTCTGAGTATACCATATCCCTAAAGGAAATCCTCCTTCCACGTTAGAGAAAGATTGCTGACTACAGGCATTTTCACATGTTCTGTCTCTGCTGCCACAAAAGGTAGACCAGAAGACTCAGCAAAAGCAAACATCTCCTTCAAGTGCCCCTGTCGGAGTCTCAGTATGAACTGAGTTTGAAATAAACACCTTGACGTGCTCTAAAGAAGGGAAGGATTCAATAGATAAAAAAGAGATGCAATTGAAAGAATAAAGAATGTAGGGTTCGATCAAACTAAACAAATAATAAAATAGTTAGTTCTCCCACACAGAGAGAAGGAAGGTGCTAAATTAATCTAAAAACTAACAGCCTTAACTGTTGCACTAAAAGTGAAACAGAGTAAAATTGTACACCAACGTTTATGGAAACTAATGTTATGTTAGAATAATGTAAGTCTCTCTGTCAGTTTTTTGGGTGGAACCATGGCAACAGTAACACAACGTACAAGATCATGTAGCCAGATAAGCTAAATGATAGTTGCCCCAATGACGTTTCCTTTATGATAGAGACATTTTATGATTTCCAATTCCCGGTTCCCATTTGCTCAACCCTGCACGTGACAAGGCTTCCACATAGTTGTTTTGGTTGTTTGAAAGCTGCTGGTGGATATATTTTATGGAAATGAGCAAACCTCTCACTGGCAGAACAAGGGGACAGGGGGTGGTTGTTTTAACCAAATCTCTTTGGTCTAGTAATTCACATACAATTAACTGTCTATTCTGGGGCATGAGATAGGCAAAGGCATCTTTACTATCAAATTTTATTTTAGAATGATTCTTTTTGTACTTTATGTGCTATTAATCGGAATATAAATTATGCTATATAGAAGAATGAAACATAATATAATAAAACGTTCTAAGCCACATTTCCCTCCTCTGTGTTTCCCACCCTTATGCTAAATCCATTAGCCCCTGATATGTTCACATAATCCCCTTTTATTTCAATGAATGACGGTGAGAAGTGCTGCTTTTTGTGCCACTGCAGACAAGCATATATTTTAGCTTCCTAAATAGAACACTGTTGCATTCCTGTCAGTTTTTTTTATCAGATTGTGACATCATTGGTTCTTACCAAAGTGAGATGCCTTTGTGACATCACAGAATCTTCAGGGTTGCTAAGGTGCAGGTGTGTCAACATTGGCAGCTGTAGCCAAAACTTTTCTGCCATCTTTGTCACAGTTCTTACATGCTAAAGAATTCTGGTTTAGAGATTTTGACAGACTTCAATCTACATCATTACAATATTTGTTCACTCCTGTGTCTTTGTGACATGACAAGTAAGGATATTTTTCATTTTAGATGTTAAATGTCTCATGTATTGTCCTGAATCTATGGCATTAGTGATAATGTATCTTTATACTAATTTGTCATTTTAGCTTCTCATTTATAGCGTTCGCCATCCATATCAAAGACATATCATGAATTAGTATCCAAATGTCGAAGATCCTTTGTTATATTCCCCCTCCTTCCCTCCCTATACTTGTAGCTCTATTAGCACTATAGCACTTTATTGTTTTTTCCTTGACTTGACATGTAAACACAACATAGTCACCAAGCATTGTTAATCATTGGAAAAATCACCACCTCCGTCCATACTGTGTTTCCAGTGATTAGAAAACTTTGTAGAGCAAACTGCTAAGTCCTTAGTAAATCAATAACTCTGAACTCTTTATTGACATAACTGCCAGGCCAATAGAATCAGATATGAGTGTGAGATACTGAAGAGAAAATTAGTATATTGTTTGCCTTCATGCCATAAAATCATAGACCAAACAAGTAACACAGGGCTTAGGGTTGCTATAGCTGACTCAAACAGCTTTAAATTGCTACTAGTGACATACATTTGACTGAATTATTTTGTGATGATTGAATCATGGATACATTACTGCAGGTATTATTCCCTTCCAACAGCATACCTGAATTATTGATTTCAGGTTCATTTACATGAGTATGTCGTTGGACGTAACTAGTAGATTTTAAACTCTCCTCCATCTATCACTGTTTAGTTGTCATATCAATATGAAAAGAATAGTTCTGTCTGTGATTTAAATCAGTGAGAGCTTTTAAATGACTTGTTGTTTCTTATTTTTTCTAGATCCAGTGCGACAACCCCTTGCGCCTAAAGTTCCACCACACAGTCTTCTGTCTGTGACAAACATCAGGCCTCCACTTATGGTGCCACCATGGGCCTCTAATATCCATCCCACTCATGGGAGTGTTCCTGGTTATATCTATAGGACACAGGTTATGCCTGCTTTCCATGTAATCGATGGAAAATTGCTACAAATATCCCAACAGCCTCCTATGCTGTTTAACTACCCACCAACTCTTGAATACATTACACCTGGTAACCAACCTCATGTTGGGGGCAGAAACCTTAAGCCATTTGGTGAACAACTCTTCCAAGGGAGTAAGCCACAGGAAGCAGCACATCTGTTTTTGTCTGCACCACATGTAACTTCCACCAACCACAGCACGACTAGTCTAGCCAGTTTAAATAGCAACCCATATGAACAGCATCTTCCACTTTCAAGCATACAGACGTTAAGGATGCAGCCTCCACCTATGATTCAACCTTGGAACCACGGCACCCAAGGCCATCAGATTCCTTTCAACACTGGAAATGGTGTCTACATTTACAATCAGCCTATGGTGGGGCAGCTGGTCCCGACGGAGAAGAGCACCATCTCACAGTCCTCCCAGGTTGTTCCCCATCCTATTGACATCAGGAAAAATAAAGGAACTCAATACACTGTTCCTCACATTGGAATGCCCCTTGTCTTAAATGGAATTCAGCAGATCAGGAGCCAACAACCTACACCACTAAGTATGCCCTACTGTCCCATTGCCTCCTCATCAGGAGATATAAAAACTGATTGTCAAGGAACAACTGGGATACCAAGTAAGCATTACACTATGAAATGAGTGTGTAAATGGAGAGCCATGGAGGGCCACGATGTAGGCGATCATGTATAAATGTCTGATTTATAGTTAGGAAGACAGAGGGTGAAAGAGTAAAATGCTCTATCACACTGAAGAAGTAAACGTCCCCTGAATTTTGGGGCCTTTTTATGAAGTTATTGCGTCACTCTTGCACCATGTAACGTGGTGCAAGAGTGACACAAACCTTAGAAGATTATTCAAGCCACACAAAGCCACTTTCCAAAATCTGGAGTAATGCAACTCAGCAAACCACTTTATTGTGTCTCTCATCCCAGGAAAGGCATTCCATGGACATTGCATGGATGTTCCCAAGCAACGCCTATGGATTTTAGTGCATCCCCCAATTTACAAGAACTTGCACCTTACATCTTCGCAGGGGAAGGAAATATCTCCATTTCTACTCGTTTCTTCCTCTTTCTATGTGTGCTGCAAAGCCTCAGGGTTTGTTTTTGATCAGGAAGGTGTCCCCTTCTAGCTAAAAACAATCCTGCATGCAACACAGGCACCCTTGCACCAAGATGCATGGGTGCCTGTGTTGCTCTAGGTAGCCCATTGTATGCCAGAGCCTCAGCAGGGGAAGGAATGAGACGTATTTCCTTAGAAACGGTGCACTCCTGCCCTTTCCCTGTCACGCAGTTTAGGGCAGCAAGGTGACTTGCTGTGGTGCACTGCGTGACTGCCTCATAAATGAGGTCCTTTGACTTGTCCATTGACTCTCCTACAACTGTAGTTGTTGACAAGGAACCACTGTCTAGGTGGTTTCTCTCAATGAGTTAACATTTTCACAGACAGCTCTATCAAGCTTGATGGCCTCATGTTAAACTTTTATCTTGTTTTTGTTTCTTCAAAATTAAATTCCAAAGTTGGATTTTGTTGTTGAAAAAACAAATGTAATGTCCACCACACAATGGGAGCTTTCTCACTTGGTCTGGGGGATATTTTAACTTTTTCCTGTCCCTTACTGGCAAATTTCAAACAACAGTTGGGAATAGTAAAAACTAGGTATTTCCTCACTCTAAATGGAGGAAGGCAGTCAAATGGTCAAACCTCTGATTGCCCGGAGTATAAGAGGAGTATGTCAGCGACGGAGATGAAGTATGCTTACTTGCTGACATACTTACAGTCTTCCTGACTGTAAATCTAGAGGGCGGACCTTCAGAGTATGACAGAGTACCCTCTTCACCAAACTGTAAATCAGCCTCTATGATAAGAGCTAATAGTAATTGCAGCTGTCCTGTCCTCATTCACCCTCGGGTCACTGGAACAAAAATGTCCTTGATTTGCATGATGTAGAACATTCTCTAGCAGCATGGAAATTCATAGCTGCCGCCCAATGTGCTGCTTTTCAAAAAGACCTAGTGTCTGTCGTACCTACCACTTCACATCCACTCCGGAGTCTTTCAACATTTTTCTATTTAAACTCTTTACCTGTTTCATATATTTGATAGGGTTATTGTGTTTGGAAAACAGAGTGTCATCTCAATTTCATCAAGGTTTACTATATATTAACCCATATTACCCATTTTTTATTTCAGTCCTGTCCTGTTGAGAAGGCAGGTATTACCAACTGTCTTTAAACTTAGTTTGGCAAATGCTTTTTCTACATCTTAGCATAGAAAAGTCACAGAGCTGTGGTCCAGTCTCAAGAAGTTTCCTTTCCTAGTTATCTTAGTCTTGGATATGGATAGATTATATGTGAATTGATTTAAGAGTGAGTTATATTTAGAACTGCTATCCCCTTCTCTCATTAAAGTTCTGCAGTTACAGCAGGATAGTGTGTCATGTTGTCAATAAACAATTGTATTGACATTTTTCAATAGAGTTACCTTTAATGGGTTAAATCATATAGTTAAATAAGTTGTACATACAATACGAAACAACTGAATGAGATTTATTCTTATTCAGTAGTACATATTACATAAATGAGAGTCACAACTCATGAAATGTAACAACACATTCAAATGTTCCAGTTTCTAATACATTATCTTCTCATAAACACTTTCCACATTCAAACCCAAATTTCAGTCCCCTCCAGGCCATTTTATTCAGTGTCTGAAAATCTTTTTGCCTAGAGACGGATCCATCAGAAGCCACCTGCACAGGTCAACAGAATTTACATCAACGATCCAAAGATTGCAGACCCAGGATTTACAGACCTGGATATACCTGTCCACTCAGAATTTATAGAGGTGTAATTCCACCTGCCATTATCTGTGTGGGTGCAATACTCTTGTAACGAGGAACTTAGTTGTTGTGCTTGCTTCATAAATATTTCTGTCAGATGGGACTGCATTGTCCATCTTAATCAGATCTCCCCTGAATGATTACTATGGTCATATTACGTAATGCCCAATTTTAAACATTTTTGCATTGATTGCGCATATTACACACTGCCCCAGGCACATTAATACATAGGGCACACAAACTATTCAAAAGTCTATTACTGGTCAAAACACGACATTGGACTAGACAAAGGAATCCCCAGTGGAGATACAGTTGCAAAATTATGCCTTCGCATTAGTGTGGAAGTAGAGGTGTTCCCTGGAGCCTGAATATGTGAGTGGCCTATAGTCCAATCACAGAGGAGAGTAAAAGTGATTTTCGGTGATATTGAATATATTGGGAAGAATTGGTGCTGAACGTTAAAGTTGAGGAGTGGGGAGGACTTTTACTCTTGATTTCCAATCTGCCTTTTGTGAAAAGCGAGACTCGTTCAAATTATTTACAATTTTCTCTCTTCGGCCCTCTTCCCTTTCAAGGTTTTGTGTTCTTTACATCTAATACCACTTTGCTGTTGATCCTTCTTGTCTAGTTTCCTTCCGTAAATAGGAGTTATTGCAATAATTGCTATAATTTACTTCATCCTTCTGCATTTAGCAGAAACGCTGTGTATAAGAAACATCCTTTTGCACTCCTCATATTGTAAAAAGAAATACTGAAATACATAACATGCAAATCAATGTTCTTAGTTTCACTATGAACCTTTTAGTTGAGCATTGCTAATGCAGCAACATTTACCATGCTGTGAGATTTTGACAGGCATAATGACTTAAATATGTTTTTCTTTGCACTTCTAATAGAAGTAAAATATGCCAATTTATGATTGACAATGTGGATGCTTTATAATTACCTTTCTTATGTCTTCTTATGTTCCAGGTCTTCAGAATGCTGGTGTAGTTGCCCAAAGCCAAAGGCCACATCTAATTGAACAAAACCCTGAAGGCAGAAGTGTTGTCTCTATCCACCACACTACTTACCAGGACAACAGGATACTCCTAGGTCCAGCTCCTTTGGATGTCCAAACAGCAGCAACACATTTGTCACCTTATCCTCCTCAGGCTGTGATCAATGAGTGCGGAATAAAAAAGAATAATGCTTCTTTTCTAGGACAAAAACAAATAGGAAGCGTATTTACGACCACATTGAAAGGAAAATCTTTGCAGCATGTGAGCATTTCTGATAGTCCCCAGGATTCTCTGGAGACACCATTGTTGCAAATAAAGATTCCAGATATTCAACCCATATTATCTTACGCTGATCCCCTCCACAAAGTCATACCTGGGGGAAATCTCAACAAAGATTTAGTTACCAAGGGATATTCTTTAAATAAAAGCTTGAAAATTATGTCACAATCTTCACAGAATACTTCTGCTTTAATTGTATCTCTACCACAGAGCGACATGGGAAGACCAACAACTAGACATACAATTGCAAATGAAACAGTCCATACAACAGTGGACAGATACAAAATAGTCACCGAAGTCACAAATTCAGAAATAATTTCATCTTCCCTGGATTCAAGAGAGGAGAAGACAGTTTTAGCACAAAGAGGAAGCACACTGACACATCCCATGCAAAGAGCAGAGAAAGTGGGATCTCCTGGGAAAATAAGAGAGAAGCACACCCATTTGTCTGAGGTACATGAGACAAAAACACTGGATCTGAATGATACCACCAAAGAAAAGCAAGGCATACGAGGTATGTTGATGGTAAATGATACTTTGTACACATCAGCATCAGAAGAGCTCCAGTTGAAGCAATCGCATGACAAGGATACCATGGGCAAAGAGGTTGCCACATTTCCACTCGGAAAAAGTATGTGCACTCCTAAACCTGTCAATAAAGCTGATACCAAAAATGTTTCCAGAACTGGAGCTCTGGGGAGTGATTCTGGTGCTGATATGAGCAAAGCTACCAAAAGGAAAAAGAATGATATTAAGGAGCAGCCCACCAAGAGAGCAAAGAGCCAAACCGTTGTCCTTAACAAAGGAAAATCCCTGCAAAAATACAAATGTGTTTGTCCTGGAAGTGAGAATAAGAGTACAACAGTTAATCCAGAAAACAAACTAAAGGTAAATGACAAAAACAAGAAAACCCAGAGCAAAAGAAAGGAAGTATGTACAGAAACAGAAAAAGAGTCATTTAAACGTCATCGGAGTAGACTCAGCTTGCAAATGCTTGAATCTATTCAGGTTTTCCATCCGCTTGGAAAAAAAGGACAGAGCACAGGTGCAGCTCGTGCTTCTGGGAATCCTGCAGCTCCACTTTCTACAGAAGGCCATCCAAGCAGCACTGGGCGTTTGACTGCAAAGGTTAATGAAAAGCCACTAGTGAGTGCCCTAAGAAACAACAAGATATCCGAAAATTCTAAGATCTCCACTCAGACAGTTTTGCCTGTTATGAGGGACATTTTGGTTGACAAACACTCAATCCACCTTGGTTCCACGGACAACACAAGGACAGGAGTGAGAATGATGCCCAGGAAGGAAATGAGGAAAGAGAGTGAAAACAGAGTCTTAACAATGAACATGACTAATTCCAAATGTCTAGGAGACAAGCAAATACTTTCTGAAGACAGAGCTAGATCTCTAGCTGGTAATGGAGAGCCTTGTCCAAAAGTAGGAAGTAAAATGGGAAGTGACAGCAGCAAAGCTATTCAGCTTCCTTCAGAACAACTTCCTTCTGCTACACTCAAGGTGCCAATTGAACCAGCTCTAAATCCACCTGCTGCTCGACCTGCTGCTCCCATAGATCATGCTGTAGCATTCTGTGGCAAAGACCAGAGGCCTGAAAGATTGCAGCTGTCACACCTGTCTCATTTACCATGCCCCACCAAGGAGCTGGAGGAGTCTATCCCCATCTCAGAGGAGCAGAGACCAGAGCGGGAGGCCATGAAGCGCAGGGCACAGTTGGAAAGGGAGAATGCCTGCCTCTACACTTCATTGGGGAAGCTGCAGTTTTTTGTTCAGCGCAGGAAGGACCATCAGTACGCAAAAGACTTTGGGTATCCTGATATACTGTTAAAACTCTCCAAGAGCTACCTACTGCCTGACTGACTTGATTTGTATATTCAGATATTTATTTTTAGTTATTTGTAATTATGTACAGTTATAATAAAGGTCACACCATTGAATATGATATCTGATTGTTTTATGTTGCAAACTGTTAGGTTAGGGGAGAAGCCAGAAATCTGAAATATCCTCACTTGAACCATATCTCTTGTAACAGTAAGGGCTCTAAGCAAGATTACCCCACACTCCTTTCACCCTTCCTTTGTATCTACTCATTGTTTCATCTTACCATCCTATCTTTCATCGTGTCTTCTCTCTATTACGTTCATTTTCATCCTTCATTCTTCTGCCTTCTTTCTTCTTTATGTTCTGTCAATCCCCTATCTAGCAACACATCTTTTTTCTCGTCTTTACTTTTTGTCTTACCTTTCTCTTTCATGGTCTCTTTTTCTATAAGTTTCTCTCTGTGTTTTCCCTAAATGTTTATCTTTTCTTAATCTCTGTTTCCATCACAGTGCATGTCAGCCCAAACCCCTCATCCCTTTCTCATTGTGCCCCATTGGAGTTTTATTTACTAACATTTTATCTTAAGACAATATCCAATAAATAAATAATACACATTTTAGTGAAACACAGGAGTGGTGGTATGGTGTCACAATGCTACTGCGGCAGGTAGTGCATACAGTAGGAAGGAAAACAAACCAGATAAAAGGTTGTTTTCTGATACATGATGTTGCACCTACGACACAGGGGAGGGGGGAGGAGGAAGGGTTACGGGCACACACATACGCAATACACCCACCCCCCAACTATCTACACACCAATGCAGAGCACCAAGTCACAGTGACACCACCCAAACCACCCGGAATAATGAAAAGATAGAATTAAATTGAGAAACTAAATTTATGCATAAAATAGGATCATTGAAGTCATGGTAAAATAGCACAAATAATTAAAAGAAATCAAGTAAAAATATTGCGTAACCGATAAACTGAGGCAATAAGTCCTGCACAGTCACTGAAATTACAACTGTCCGTGGGCCAAAGTGTATCAACACAAGGGCAAAGCCCACACAGGAGACCTGAGTCCGTTGGAGAGAACACTGCAGGGGCATCAGATGATAAAACTACAGGCACCTCAGGGGGAAGGGAAGGGGGGGCACCACAGCCACATGAGTCCACGACGTCAGATCCACGAAGGGGCCACCATGCCCACTGTGCCATCCTGGAGAGTGCAAAGCCACAGTCTCACAAGTCTCTACAGTGGGTGGGTTGCCCACTGTTCCATCCTGGGGAGTGCAAAGCCACAGTCTCTCAAGTCTCTACAGTGGGTGGGTTGCCCACTGTTCCATCCTGGGGAGTGCAAAGCCACAGTCTCTCAAGTCTCTACAGTGGGTGGGTTGCCCACTGTTCCATCCTGGGGAGTGCAAAGCCACAGTCTCTCAAGTCTCTACAGTGGGTGGGTTGCCCACTGATCCATCCTGGGGAGTGCAAAGCCACAGTCTCTCAAGTCTCTACAGTGGGTGGGTTGCCCACTGTGCCATCCTGGGGAGTGCAAAGCCACAGTCTCTCAAGTGGATAACAGTCACCACAGGCTATGGAGGAGGCAGGGTGGCCCGAGTGCAGCGTGAACAGTAGCTCGACACAGAACCGGCACTGTCATTGGGCCAGCGGTGCTTGAGATGAAGGGCCCAGCGGAGCGGTGCTTGAGATGAAGGGCCCAGCGGAGCGGTGCTTGAGACGGCGGGGCCCAGCGGAGCGGTGCTTGAGATGAAGGGCCCAGCGGAGCGGTGCTTGAGATGGCGGGGCCCAGCGGAGCGGTGATGAGATGAAGGGCCCAGCGGAGCGGTGCTTGAGACGGCGGGGCCCAGCAGAGCGGTGCTTGAGATGAAGGGCCCAGCAGAGCGGTGCTTGAGATGAAGGGCCCAGCGGAGCAGTGCTTGAGATGAAGGGCCCAGCGGAGCAGTGCTTGAGATGAAGGGCCCAGCGGAGCGGTGCTTGAGACGGCGGGGCCCAGCGGAGCGGTGCTTGAGATGAAGGGCCCAGCGGAGCGGTGCTTGAGACGGCGGGGCCCAGCATAGCGGTGCTTGAGATGAAGGGCCCAGCGGAGCGGTGCTTGAGATGAAGGGCCCAGTGGAGCGGTGCTTGAGATGGCGGGGCCCAGCGGAGCGGTGCTTGAGATGAAGGGCCCAGCGGAGCGGTGCTTGAGATGAAGGGCCCAGCGGAGCGCTGCTTGAGACGGCGGGGCCCAGCGGAGCAGTGCTTGAGATGAAGGGCCCAGCGGAACGGTGCTTGAGACGGCGGGGCCCAGCGGAGCGGTGCTTGAGATAAAGGGCCCAGCGGAGCGGTGCTTGAGATGAAGGGCCCAGCGGAGCGGTGCTTGAGACGGCGGGGCCTAGCGGAGCGGTGCTTGAGATGAAGGGCCCAGCGGAGCGGTGCTTGAGACGGCGGGGCCCAGCGGAGCGGTGCTTGAGATGAAGGGCCCAGCAGAGCGGTACTTGAGATGAAGGGCCCAGCGGAGCGGTGCTTGAGACGGCGGGGCCCAGCGGAGCGGTGCTTGAGATGAAGGGCCCAGCGGAGCGGTGCTTGAGACGGCGGGGCCCAGCGGAGCGGTGCTTGAGATGAAGGGCCCAGCGGAGCGGTGCTTGAGACGGCGGGGCCCTCTTCAGCGGTGCCTTTCTGGACAGCGGGGCCCTGTTCAGCGGTGCCTTTCTGGACGGCGGGGCCCTGTTCAGCGGTGCCTTTCTGCGCGGCGGGGCCCTGTTCAGCGGTGCCTTTCTGGACGGCGGGGCCCTCTTCAGCTGTGCCTTTCTGGGCGGCGGGCCCTGTTCAGCGGTGCCTTTCTGCACGGCGGGGCCCTGTTCAGCGGTGCCTTTCTGGACGGCGGGGCCCTGTTCAGCGGTGCCTTTCTGCACGGCGGGGCCCTGTTCAGCGGTGCCTTTCTGCACGGCGGGGCCCTGTTCAGCGGTGCCTTTCTGCACGGCGGGGCCCTGTTCAGCGGTGCCTTTCTGGACGGCGGGGCCCTCTTCAGCGGTGCCTTTCTGGGCGGCGGGGCCCTGTTCAGCGGTGCCTTTCTGCACGGCGGGGCCCTGTTCAGCGGTGCCTTTCTGGACGGCGGGGCCCTGTTCAGCGGTGCCTTTCTGCACGGCGGGGCCCTGTTCAGCGGTGCCTTTCTGCACGGCGGGGCCCTGTTCAGCGGTGCCTTTCGGCACGGCGAGGCCCTGTTCAGCGGTGCCTTTCTGCACGGCGGGGCCCTCTTCAGCGGTGCTTGTCCTGTAATTCAAGGGAGTCCTACCTCGCCAGGACTCCCTGCTCAGTCGCCCTCCGACCGTGCACTTGCTGGACCCTTCGGTGACGGTGTCCTGGGCCCTTGGGTGTCACCCTCACACCCGGGATGGGGCTTGTGGGGCCCTCCTGTTCCGCGCTCCTGCTGGCTGACTTCTCCGCCCTGCTGCCCTTGCCCTCCTTCGATGTGGCTCTCTGGGCCTTGCCTCCCCTGGATGTTGTGGCAGGTGAAGTGGCCGAACTCTGGTCCCTGGGGGCAGCCGTGTCAGCCGTCTCGCGGCGGCCCTTTACTTTACGGGTCCTCTTTCCAGGGGGGGGCTGGCTGTCCCCTTGCTGCTGACCGATGTATAACTGCTGGCAAAGGGTGGACTCCAAAATCCATGCACTACGGTGACACTTGAAGCCGGGCTGGTGGTAGCTGAGGTGCTCTTGGGACTCTTAGAAGATGGAGGGGGTGGGTCAGAGGAAGGCAAGAGGTTAAGATTGGAGAGGTAAAGTTTTTTAGGACCAAGGTAAAGGGTAGATGTAGTGGTTATGGGAGCGGAGGAAGAGGAGGTGGTTGTAGGAGAGTCAGGTGTGCTGTCTTTGGGTGAAGGTGCATGGGCTGGAGGCTGTCATGAGGTGCTTGGCTGTTGGGTGGGTGGCTGCCTGTGTTTATGTGTCTTGGAAGAGGGGGTGACAGACACAGTGGGAGAGGACACAGGGGACGTGTAAATGGCAGTGGGGGTGGTGACTGCACGTGTGCGGACTGTACTGGAGGGTGTGCAGGTGATGGAAGTACTGGCTGTTGGTGGTGTGCATGCAGGTGTGAGTGTAGACGTCACAGGGAGGGAGGAGGGAGACGAGGAGGAGGGGGACACAGAGGTGGTAGTGACTGTTGGAATGTCTGCATCTGTGTGTTGCTTGGGTGAGTGTTTGTGTGTTTTGTGGTGCTTATGTCTGTGTGAGCTGCCCTTGGGTGTTGAGGTGTGTGCAGGCTGGTCTGATGGTGTGGATGGGATAGGCTGAGGAACAGGAGACAGAGACAGGGTGGAGGCAGTTAGAAGAGGGAGACTGGAGACAGGGACAATGCATGCCGTCAGTGCTGAGGCCAGAGAATTGAACGATCGTTGATGGGCAGCCTGACCCGAATGAATGCCCTCCAGGTATGCATTGCTACGATGCACCTCCCTCTCCACACCCTGGATGGCATTCAAAAGGGTAGACTGCCCAACAATGATGGTCTGTAGGAGGTCAATGACCTCCTCACTGAGGGCAGCAGGGGTAACAGGGGCAGGGCCTGAGGTGCCTGGGGCGAAGGAGATGCCCGCCTTCTTGGGCGAGCGGGCACGGCGCGTAGGCTGAGGGGCTGCTGGGAGGGCGGAGCTGGTGCGCTGGGTGGCGGCTGTACCTGTAGAGGCGGGGGCACGGATGTTGCCACCACCGCTAGGGAGCTCCCATCCGAGGACGTGTCGGTGTCGCTGGTATCACCACGGGTCCCCGTGGTGAAGCTCCCCTCGCCCTCCGTCTCACTGGTGGCCTCGTGTCTGTGCCATGGCCCACTGGGGCCTTGTGAGTCGCAGCTCCCTTGTGCTCCGGTGCCAAATCTCCTCCGCCTGATGATGCTAATTCACACATGGAAAAGTAGATAAAGAAAAAGGGTGGGGGGAGAAAAAAAAACAGGTTGAGTGCATGCATTGTCAACACCGTTGTCGGAGAGGACAGACACAGGAGCCTCATGCACTAAGCCGCGCTATCGGGGTACACTACTCAGTACTTGTGACTAGGCCTACAGGTCTAGGGACAACAAATGCGCACATGGGTGATGCTGGACCATGGATAGCTGTACTTGTCACCCTACAGAGGTGGGGGGCGGGGGCACAGGGCCATGGCTAAAGGAGAGGACTACACTACAGAAAGCGCCCTGGTCTAATGTCACCCACAGCCCTCCTCCCCCACCCAGGCACCTCCACTGCGCGTAAAAATAGCTGAATTAGCTGGTACTCACCCCCTTGTGTCTGCTGTGATGTCCTCACGCGCCCATCCAAATCAGGGTAGGCCACCGCCAGGATCCGGGACATCAGGGGGGTCAGGGTACGACTGACACCCCTCCTAGGTTGGGAGGCCATCCCCAGCAGTGACTCAGCGGTCTTCCTGGTTCCGCGGCGGATGTCCTCCCACCTCTTGCGGCAGTGGGTGCCCCGTCTGTTGTAGACCCCCAGGGTCCGGACTTCCTTGGAGATGGCACGCCAAATGTCGACTTTCTGATGGGCGCTGACCTATTTGACATGTACAGGGTGGGAAAGGAAATATCATCATTTTTCTGCATGTTAGATGTGATTGGCCCCCCCTCCCCAACCTTGCCATGTGGCACATGCTCTCATCTGTCGTGCCTTGCACTCGTCATTCTCTCCCCCCCCAAACTTCTTATATCCACCCCACTCAACACATGCATTGCCCATTCAACGTGCACCCTGTGTACTTACCTGTTGGTCTGGAGGACCGTACAGTAGCGCATACTGGGGGAGGACCCCATCCACTAGTTTCTCCAACTCTTCAGAAGTGAAGGCAGGGGCCCTTTCCCCAGTCGCAGCAGCCATTGTCTCTTCCAGACCGAGGTCACAGTAGCACTTGCAGTATAGGTCCTCTCCTGTGGATGATCAGGTCTCGAGTGATTAAGCAGATATAAAATGGCGGTCACGTCCGCAGCGGTGCGTACCGCGGCGGTGCGTACCGCGCCCGCTGGCGCACATCGTCATTGGCTCCTGAAACCCATAGGGTTCATTGTTAACCAATGCGGCTTCGCACAGCGGTCTTCGACCGCCTACCGCCACGGTCTGCCACGCCAGCGCATTGACCTCACATCCCATTGTCACACTTCACAGGTCAGACAGCCGCCATTCCAAGGGCCCACATGGCTTAATTTCTACTGCGTCATACAGGCCTAGGCCTTGCATTGTCAATCATACAATCCTTTCAATGACTAGCGATTCTTGTACTGTGCAAGCTGTGGTTACGTACCTGTGGGTTTCTTGACTCTATACTCCATGTTGTCCTTCCTAAGCACCGTCCGCTGGGACTTGCGAGGAGAAGGATGAATCCTCCCGTGTACCGCCCGCTGGTGGACCTGTCGACAATGGAAGAACGCCACATTATACTCTGATACCGACTTGACCGAGCCACTATCCATGAACTGTGTGCCCAGCTGGAGCCAGCCCTGATGTCCCCCATCCGCCAACCCACAGGAATTCCCCCTCTGGTGCAGGTTCTGTCAGTACTTCATTTTTTGGCAAGTGGATCATTCCAAACAACAGTGGCCATGTCATCAGGGATGTCTCAGCCTATGTTTTCTAAGGTTCTGTCCAGAGTGATGTCTGCCTTGATGAAATACATGCGGAGCTACATTGTTTTCCCAGAGGAGGGTGATTTGGCCACTGTGAAGGGTGATTTCTATGCCCTTGGACACATCCCCAACATAATTGGTGCCATTGATGGGACCCATGTGGCTTTAGTCCCCCCAAAAGACAATGAGCAGGTGTACAGAAATCGGAAAAATTATCATTCAATGAATGTGCAGGTGGTCTGTTTGGCTGACCAGTACATCTCCCATCTAAATGCCAAGTTCCCTGGGTCAGTGCATGACGCGTATGTCATGCGAAATAGCAGCATCCCTTATGTGATGGAACAGCTACAGAGACACCATGTGTGGCTAATAGGTGACTCTGGTTACCCCAACCTGCCTTGGCTACTGACCCCAGTGAGGAATCCCCGGACCAGGGCTGAGGAACGGTACAATGAGGCCCATGGGCGAACTAGGAGGATCATAGAAAGGACCTTCAGCCTCCTGAAGGCCAGGTTTAGATGCCTGCATATGACAGGTGGATCCCTAATGTACTCACCAAAGAAGGTGTGCCATATCATCGTGGCCTGCTGTATGCTTCACAATCTTGCATTGCGACGCCAGGTGCCTTTCCTGCAGGAGGATGATCCAGATGGTGGTGTTGTAGCAGCTGTGGAGCCTGTGGAGAGTGAAGAGGAGGAAGACGACGGCGACGAGACAGACAACAGGGACACAGTTATACAACAATATTTTCAGTAGCACACAGGTAAGAATCACCCACGACATTTTACATATACTTAAGGCCTCCTGCATCTCTACTTTCTGTGTTTCCCCCCAGTTCCTTTTAGCTGATTTGTGACTTTGCCTTCCCTTTTCAGAGCTGTATGACCCAGTGCGTGACTACTGCTTTGTTAGCCCATGGACTAAAGCTTATTGACATTGGTATGTTGTCATCACAATTTAACAGAACATAATTGAACCGTTGTGTGTAATACATTTGTTATGAATACAAGCTGACTCCAGAATATTTTATGTGCAAATAGTGATTTATTTTTTGTGCTACATATAGGACCATGATAGTAAAACGGTGAAGGGTGGGGGTGGAGTAATGTCCATGGCAGAGTCCAGTTCTCAGTCTCACAGGTGCATTGTCCATATGCCTGTGGAAGGATGGAGCAGGGGCAGTTAAAGGTTGGACAGGGTGGCAATGTGGGACAGTGGGATGACTTCAGGGGGTATCTCATGCTGGCGGGGGTCTTGGCATCCTACTCTGTCCTCTTTTGTGATCTCAGGTTCCTCTTGCGTGGTGGTTGTTCTTCAGCAGGAGGTGGGGTTCTGGTGGCCTGTCGTTGTATGGGGGCCTCCTGTCCACTAGCGCCAGCGGAGGTGGTAGGCTGTTCCTGGTCCTGGCTAGTGACAGGAGCCCTGTGTGGTGCCACATGGTCCCGCAATGTGTTTTCTATCCGGTTGAGGGCCAGGACGATGGTCCCCATTGCGGGCCCGATGTTCCTGAGTTCGTCTCTGAACCCCATGTAGCGTTCCTCCTGCTGTGCCTGGATCTCCTAGAACCTGGCCAGTACCGTCGCCATCGTCTTTTGGGAGTGGTGGTACGCTCCCATGATGGTGGTGAGGGCCTCTTGGAGAGTGGGTTCCCTGGGCCTCTCCTCCCCCCCCTGTCGCACAGCAGCCCTCCGAGTTGCCCTGTTTCCCCGGGCCTCTGTCCCCTGGACGGTGTGCCCACTACCACTGCCCCCAGGTCCCTGTTGTTGTTGGGGTGGTGGGTCAGCCTGGGTGCCCTGTAGTGGCGGACACACCGCTGATTGACCTGTCCTGGTAACAGAGGCATGGGCCCGCTGGGTGGGAGCTGTGCTGTTGTTCCCAGAGGGGGTTGGGTCTGCTGTGGCCTGTGTCTGTGTGTGGGGAACCCACTGCCCAGAGGTCCCCGATGGTCCGGGCTGGTCATCAGGTTCCAGGTGGACAGAGCTGCTGTCATCACTGGGGGCCTGTTCCGGGGGTGGGATGGACATTTCTGGACCCTCCTGACCGGTGTATTGGCGTTCGGGTCCTGCAGGTGTAAAAGAGTATGTTTATTGGTTGTGTGTGTGCCATGGCGTGCGATTTGTGTGTGCCCTTGTCCCCCAGTGGTGCCATTCCCTTGTGGGAGGAGTTGTGAGGGTGGTTTGTGGGGGGATGGGTATGTGCTTAGGAGATGGGTGTCCATTGTTTGTGTTGGCATTCAGGGGTTGGTGTTGGGTTGGGTGGGTTGTGCTGGTGAGACATTCTCAGGGAGGATGTGTGATGGGGGATTGGGGGTGAGGGTGGGGGTGTGGGTTGGCATGCTGGTGGGGTGGGGGGGATGTAGTAGTTGAGATTCGACTTACCAGAGTCCATTCCTCCGGCTACTCCAGTGAGGCCCTCAGGATGCAGGATGTTCAAGACCTCTTGCTCCCATGCTGTGAATTCGGGTGGGGTGGGTGGGGGTCCGCCGCCAGTCTTCTGCACAGCGATGTTGTGCCTTGACACCATCGAGCGCACCTTCCCCCGTAGGTCGTTCCAGCGTTTGCGGATGTCCTCCTGATTTCTGGGATGCTGTCCCACAGCGTTGACCCTGTCTACGATACGTTGCCATAGCTCCGCATTCCTGGCTATAGTGGTGTGCTGCACCTGTGTGCCGAAGAGCTGGGGTTCTACCCTTATTATTTCCTCCACCATGACCTTGAGTTCTTGGTCCGAAAACCGTGGGTGTCTTTGGGGTGCCATGGGGTGGTGTGGATGAGGTGTGGGGTGGTGTATGTGGTAATAAGTGTGGTGGTGTGTGGTGCTTTGTGCGTATATGTGGTGTGGGTGATGGTGTAGTGTGCCTCTGTGTGATGTTGCTCTCTATTCTATGGTGTCTCTTTCTGTCCTTCGTCTCCGATTTTCTAGTAGTGGGGGTTTGTGGGTGATGTGGGTGTGTGTTTTATAGTTGATTGGATGTGTGGGAGTGGTGCATGTATGTGTATCAGGTGTGTGTATTTCAAATTGTCCAATGTGGCTGTGTGTTGGTGCTGGGTGTGTATTTTGACCGCGGCGGTGTGTACCGCCAATGGAATACCGCGTTTGAATGACCGCCGCGTGGATTCGTGGGTCGTAATGGCATGGGCGTATTTCTGTTGGCGTGACGGTGGAGGTTTGGTCATCTCCAGTTTATCGCTGGCCGCTGATGTGGCAGACTGCAGTGGAGGTCGGATTTTTGGAGGTTTGGCAGTTGTGGGTCAGAATGACGTGGCGGCTTACCACGGCTGCGGCGGTATTATGGCGGTCTTCTGACCGGCGGTAAGCGCCTTTTACCGCCGAGGTCAGAATGACCCCCTTAGTGTGTGGGCACCCTGGCACTAGCCAAGGTGCTCCCACATTGTTCAGGGCAAATTCCCCAGACTTTGTGAGTGCGGGGACACCATTACACGTGTGCACTATACATATGTCACGACATATGTATAGCGTCACAATAGTAACTCCGAACATGGCCATGTAACATGTCTAAGATCATGGAATTATCACCCCAATGCCATTCTGCCACTGGGGAGACAATTCCATGATCCTCCAAGTCTCTAGCTCAGACCCGGGTACTGCCAAACTGCCTTTCCCGGGGTTTCACTGCAGCTGCTGCTGCTGCCAACCCCTCAGACAGGTTTCTGCCCTCCTGGGGTCCAGCCAGGCTTGGCCCAGGAAGGCAGAACAAAGGACTTCCTCAGAGAGAGGGTGTTACACCCTCTCCCTTTGGAAAAAGGTGTCAGGTCTGGGGAGGAGTAGCCTCCCCCAGCCTCTGGAAATGCTTTGATGGGCACAGATGGTGCCCATCTCTGCATAAGCCAGTCTGCACCGGTTCAGGGATCCCTCAGCCCTGCTCTGGCGTGAAACTGGACAAAGGTAAGGGGAGTGACCAATCCCCTGACCTGCACCTCCCCTGGGAGGTGCCCAGAGCTCCACCAGTGTGCTCCAGAACTCTGCCATCTTGAAAACAGAGGTGCTGCTGGCACACTGGACTGCTCTAAGTGGCCAATGCCAGCAGGTGACATCAGAGACTCCTTCTGATAGGCTCCTTCAGATGTTGCTAGCCTATCCTCTCTTCTAAGAAGCCAAACGTCCTTTTCTGGCTATTTAGGGTCTCTGCTTTGGGGAATTCCTTAGATAACGAATGCAAGAGCTCATCAGAGTTCCTCTGCATCTCTCTCTTCACCTTCTGCCAAGGAACTGACTGCTGACCGCGCTGGAAGCCTGCAAAACCGCAACAAAGTAGCAAAGATGACTACTGCAACCTTGTATCGCTGATCCTGCCACCTTCTCGACTGTTTTCCTGGTGGTGCATGCTGTGGGGGTAGTCTGCCTCCTCTCTGCACTAGAAGCTCTGAAGAAATCTCCTGTGGGTCGACGGAATCTTCCCCCTGCAACCACAGGCACCAAAGAACTGCATCACCGGTCCTCTGGGTCTCCTCTCAGCACGACGAGCGAGGTCCCTTGAACTCAGCAACTCTGTCAAAGTGACTCCCACAGTCCAGTGACTCTTTAGTCCAAGTTTGGTGGAGGTAAGTCCTTGCCTCCCCACGCTAGACTGCATTGCTGAGAATCGCGTGTTTTGCAGCTACTCCGGCTCCTGTGCACTCTTCCAGGATTTCCTTTGTGCACAGCCAAGCCTGGGTCCCCGGCACTCTAACCTGCAGTGCACGACCTCCTGAGTTGTCCTCCGGCGTCGTGGGACCCTCTTTTGTGACTTCGGGTGAGCTCCGGTTCACTCCACTTCGTAGTGCCTGTTCTGGCACTTCTGCGGGTGCTGCTTGCTTCTGAGTGGGCTGATTTTGTCTTGCTGGACACCCCCCTCTGTCTCCTCACGCAATTGGCGCCATCCTGGTCCCTCCTGGGCCACAGCAGCATCCAAAAACCCTAGCCGCAACCCTTGCAGGTAGCAAGGCTTGTTTGCGGTCTTTCTGCACGACTCTTCACGACGTGGGACATCCATCCTCCAAAGGGGAAGTTTCTAGCCCTTCTCGTTCTTGCAGAATCCATAGCTTCTACCATCCGGTGGCAGCTTCTTTGCACCCTCAGCTGGCATTTCCTGGGCATCTGCCCACTCCCGACTTGATCGTGACTTTTGGACTTGGTCCCCTTGTTCCACAGGTACTCTCGTCTGGAAATCCATTGTTGTTGCTTTGCTGGTGTTGGTCTTTCCTGCAGATTTCCCCTATCACGACTTCTGTGCTCTTTGGGGAACTTAGGTGCACTTTGCACCCACTTTTCAGGGTCTTGGGGTGGGCTATTTTTCTAACCCTCACTGCTTCCTTACAGTCCCAGCGACCCTCTACGAGGTCACATAGGTTTGGGGTCCATTCGTGGTTCGCATTCCACTTCTAGAGTATATGGTTTGTGTTGCCCCTATCCCTATGTGCCCCCATTGCATTCTATTGTGACTATACATTGTTTGCACTGTTTTCTATTGCTATTATTGCATATTTTGGTATTGTGTACATATATCTTGTTTATATTTGCTATCCTCATACTGAGGGTACTCACTGAGATACTTTGGCATATTGTCATAAAAATAAAGTACCTTTATTTTTAGTATATCTGTGTATTGTGTTTTCTTATGATATTGTGCAAGTGACACTAGTGGTACTGTAGGAGCTTCACTCGTCTCCTAGTTCAGCCTAAGCTGCTCTGCTAAGCTACCTTTTCTATCAGCCTAAGCCGCTAGACACCCCTCTACACTAATAAGGGATACCTGGGCCTGATGCAAGGTGTAAGTACCCCTTGGTACTCACTACAAGCCAGTCCAGCCTCCTACAGTGGGGTACTTTGCTTTTTAGGGGTGGGGCTGGGGTGTCGGGGTAGTTCTGGTTTTTAGGGGTCAATGTTGGGGATAGGGTAGGTTTCTTTTTAGAGGAGGGGGTGGTGGGGTCAGGGTAGTTCTGGTTTTTAAGGGGCAGGGTGGGGGATGGGGTAGTTCTAGTTTTTAGAGGTCGAGTTGGGGGGATGGGTTGGTTTGTTTTTAGGGGAGGGGGTGGGGGTCAGGGTAGCTTTAGTTTTGGGGTGGAGGGTCAGGGTTGTTTTAGTATTAGGGGTGGGGGTGAGGGTTCAGGGTTGTTTAGGTTTTAGGGGCAGGGGTTGGAGGTCAGGGTTGTTTTAGTTTTTTATGGGACAGGGGTGGGGGTTCAGGGTACTTTTAGTTTTAGGAGTGGGGGTTAGGGTTGTTTTAGTTTTAGGGGCGGGGAGTTGGGGTAGTTTTGGTTTTAGGGGCTGGGTGGGGGGGTCGGGTATTTTTAGTTTTCAAGGGCAGGGTGGGGGGTTGGGGTAGTGTTTTTGGGGTGGGGTTTTTTAGTACCGGGTCGGGGTCAGGTAGTTTTTGTTTTTAGGGGTGAGGGGTCAGGGTAGTTTTGTTTTTAGGGGTGGGGGTGGGGTTGTTTTACTTTTTAGGGGCGTGGTGGGGGTTCATGGTAGTTTTTGTTTTTAGCGGCGGGGTGGGGGTTGTGGTAGTTTTAGTTTTAGGGGTGGGGTACTTCTGGGCATTAGGGTCGACGTGCTGCCTTTACAATGAAAAATTGCTGTTAAGAAATGCGTGGTAAAGGCATTAGTAACAATGCGGTCGTTCTTCCGTCCGTGTTATTTAAGCATACGTGGTTCCAGGATGCATTCATGGCAAATGCTTTCAGAATGAAATTGATTTGAATATCAATTTTAGCTCTATGGAGACATTGCCATGAATAACATCTTTATCTGGTTAATATACTTCCAAACCTAGGTATTGAAATGTGGATCTCTTTCATTTCCAGGTAATATTGCTTACCCATGGCTGGGTTGAATGGGGCAAGAGTGCAATCTCAATCTATTAATATTAGTCGTCAGTCTAGAAACAGAGCCAAAATGTTTCAATTTGTGCAACATTGCCCCAGTTCAGTCCCCACATCTCATATAAATATAGCAAACGGTCATCCAAATATAAAGATATAGGGCCTGATTCTAACTTTGGAGGACGGTGTTAAACCGTCCCAAAAGTGGCGGATATACCACCTACCGTATTACGAGTCCATTATATCCTATGGAACTCGTAATACGGTAGGTGGTATATCCGCCACTTTTGGGACGGTTTAACACCGTCCTCCAAAGTTAGAATCAGGCCCATAATATGTGTTTGCTTGACCATTTCTATATCCTACATGTTGTCATGCTTTCTCATGTAATTTGGTAGTGGCTTCATCAGCAGCACAAAAAACAACAGTGACAAGAGGCAGACCGTCCTCGTGCCCCTCCTTCTTGGCCAGGATAGGATATGAACTCACCAGTTTAAAATTCTGTTATGATGCCATTGTCAACAGAAACATCCAAATTAAAATAAGTAATGAGGGAGAGGCTGTTTACCTGGCCACCACCCAAATAGTACATAATTCTGGCTACTTACCCAGCGGCTAGAAAAATAATACATAATTTTTGCCACCGTCTAAAATAGTAACAATTTTGTACTACTTGCCAGCGCCGGACAAATACTGTGAAGGCGCTCTTTATTTAGCCAGCCATGAATTAAAAAGGGGCTCCTTGTACTGGTTTGAGGCCATCTTGTAATGGAGATATAACATTTGAAAGTAAGTGTATTTACGAATCTACAAGAGTATATACAAAGGGGAGGGCATGAATCAAGCTAAGATGTTTGCAGATGAAAAACAGTAAAATGAATTTTGAATACAAGCACTTATGCAACTTTAATATTCATATCAGAAATGTAAGACGCAAACTTCTATTTTAGAAGCTTTAGAATATGGTACACATATATTATGCACTACAGTCTAGGATTTGACTGTCTGCAAAGAATAATGGGTGGGGTTTTCAACCATGTTACATAAATGTTTTATTCACACATAAGAATTTCATTACAGGACCGGAGGCTACCATTATTCAACAAACCTTTATTTTTGCCCCAACATGTAGCCCTTTAAAGAATATTAATACATCATAAAGACAACATTCTAGTACAGAATATTTAACATCATATAAGTCCATGTCACTAAGCATTTTCCTATTTTAATCACTGCTCCTTCACAGTTAAGTATTATGCCCTTTCATATCTTAAGATGTTTGTGTCATATTCACCTAACCCTTTATTTTGCAGAGTACATTTATAATGTAAGTGGTTATATATATTATATACTCTTATTTACTCTACCAATTTATGGTAGGCTTTATTGGATTATTTATGTTTAAAAATTGATTATTTGTGTTTTGAAAATAAGCTATTCAACTTTATCGCTTTATCGCTAGGGCCTGCGCGTCTTATGGAAGTAATTTTTTCTTCTGAACCTGCATGTCTTATGGAGGTAATTTTCTCATGTTAGTAAAGGCTGCGCATCTTTTAAACAACACATAGACTGTAGGATGAGAACTCACCTTGTTTGGCCTTAGAGCCTGGGTGTCTATTGAGCGATGTGCAGGCCGAAAGCGGAGAGGGGGCTCATGGCCTCCGTGCTTCTGGCCTGACCCGAGCATCGTTCAGAGGACGCACCGCCTAGTATGGGAGGCCTGACCCAAGCATCGTTCAGAGGACACACGGCCTAGAGTTGTGTCCTTTTTTTGTAGCTGTCTTTCCCGTGCGTCATTAAATGCATTTATTGGAAGGGGTAATATTTTGATTATTACCTGAGTACAGTAGCGCTAAGATCCAACAATGAGGTTGGCGCCTCCTTTCATAATAGGAAAGGCGTCTCAAAACGACAAGGAGAACGTTTCTATGGTTACACGTCACATGTTCCTACCAATGGTATGCAGATGGGAGTTTTAGCAAAAATGGAACAGTGTTATTTTTACTTTTTCCTACAATGAATAGTAATCATATAAAAAAAATTAAAGGTGAGAAGATAGGAAATGTCTGAAACCGATAACTCACTAGAACTACCAATAACACATACGACTGAGGACATGTTTAAAAAGTTCCTAGATAGGGAAATAATGCCTTCTCTCAAAGAGGCTCTGGAATCAGCCTTTCCTTCAGAAAAGGACTATTTTTCATTGTCAGATGAAGAGACCATTCCTCAAGTTAAAAAGGAAGGCAATGCTGTTAAAAAAACGAAACACCATTCAAAAGTGGGCGGCCTATGCGCCGCTAATGACCATACCCAATCTGTAGACAGTCGGAGAGCTACAGAAAGCCATGATCAATCACTGCGAGGTGTCCAGAGAGGCACACATAGCAAGAGCGACCATGTTGGCGCAATGAATTTAAGTGTCCCCCACGGCACAAAAAGAATGAGGAGCCTTCATGGCACAAGAGATAACAGTCTTGATACTGATGATGAGCATGCAGGCTATAACGATATAGAAGATGAGTACGTTTTCCATCCGCAGGAATTATTGGAGAATGATTTCCTAGATGAGGACTTAGATAAGCCATCAAATTCACAGCCTATTAGAGACCCTTTGGGTGTGGAAATGGTTAACCCTACTCGCAACGTCCACCCTAAGGGCTCGGATTGGTGGTCTATAGACAATGTGACTTCCTTATTATGTTCTGGATCTGCAAGTCCCTTGATTATGAGACGCAGAACTTAGTGAGGGTGGAATGTCCGAGACCGTTCATTGACAATTAGTCAGGGATAACACCCAATCTGGACCCGGAACTTCTGAGTTTCCTTTATAAACCAGGGAAAGCTCCTAGGAAAGGTCTTGAGTGTTGCCTCAAACAATGCCAGGACAGATTACTAGAGATCCTGGGTCCGCTGGCAAGAATCTTAGATATGGCTGAGGGTATCCCTGCAGATTTTGAATTTCCTCGTGGCTGGAGTCAACGGGTCCTATGCCTCCTTGGCAACGCTAATGCCAGTCTAATTGCTGAGAGAAGGAGGGCCATTTTGATGAAAATTAACCCTAGGTTGGGTGACCTTGCCGACAAAGAGATTCCAGGGGGGTAAAATGGCCTTCTATTTGGTGACAATTTTATAAAGACCTTGGGTAAGTATGAATCAACATTTACTGATCTGAGAAGAATGTTTAATAATAGGGTTTGTGGAAGGGCTTACAGGAGGGGACTGGCTGTGAGTGCCAAGGTCCCAATACTACCGACAAGACCAGCGGGATATGGGAGAAGTTTCAGAGCAACCAAGACTTTCTACCAGAAAATAAATCAAGCTTCACGTGCAAGAGGCAACAGGGGCAGATCCCAAGGATCTGGAGAACAAGGTAAGTCCTCCTATTGGTTTTTCTTAACCAAACGTAGGAGGAAGACTACGATTTTTTGCTCAAAATTGGTCAACTATAACAAAGGATACATGGGTGTTAGAGACTGTAAGAGGATTCAAAATAGATTTCCCTCAAATTCCATTTCAGGAATATGATCCGAGAGAATTAGCACTGAGTCAGGAACAACTGGCATTGGTAGATGCAGAGGTCTCACAAATATTGCTCAAAGGAGCAATATGCAAGGTCAGAGACTCAGGAAGAGGTTTTGTCAGTACTATTTTCTTGGTTAAAAAAGAAGGGCAAGGGTTAGCAACCTGTAATAAATGTAAAGGGGTTGAACAGATTTCTAGTTTACAGACACTTCAAGATGGAAGGGATTCATCTTCTACAGGACATTTTACAGGAAAAAGACTGGCTAGTGAAGTTGGATCTAAAAGATGCCTACTTCACAATACCTAGGGACTTAGACTCACAAAAGTATCTGCAGTTTAGTTGGAAAGGTGTCTTATACTAATTTTGCTGTCTTCTGTTTGGTCTGTCATCAGCCCCTTTGTGCTTCACTAAAGTCCTATGCCCTGTAGTTCTATTCTTGAGAAAAAGAGGGGTCTGCTTTGTGATTTATCTGAACGATATGTTACTGATATCTCAATATCAGGGAGAATTGTTGATGCACATGACATGGACAAAAGATCTCTTGCAAAGGCTAGGCTTCATTATCAATGGAGAGAAGTCAATCAGGATTCCCACACAGAATCTAGAATTTCTGGGATTAAAGTTAGACATCAAAACAACTCAACTGTGTCTGCCATGGAAAAAATTAACAAAGATCAAGAAAGAGGTATCTCATGTTCTAGGAAAGGAAGTGGTACGTCTAAGGGACATAGCAAGGGTGATTGGTCTCTCATCTTCATCCATTCAGGCAGTCTCCCCCCGGAACATTGCATTCCAGGCCTCTCCAGAGACTAAAAACGATTGGTCTGAGGAGAGGTCTATGGTATGCAGATACGATTTACCTGTCCAAGGAAGCACAAGAAGACCTTCAATGGAGGTTGAACAACCTGGACAGCTGGAATGGGAAATCCATATTTGGAAATACCCCAGGATTTATTGTAGAATCTGATGCAAGCAATCTTGGTTGCGGTTCCAAAATAGGGAAACTAGAGACAGGGCGAAGGTGATCCAGAGAGAAGTTGTTCCTACATATAAATTGACTAGCGTTGTTAGCAGGCCTCAATGCCTTACTGAGCTCTAAGTCCACGCTTACCAACAGTGTAGTACTGATCAGAATGGACAACTTCACTGTAGTATCCTATATCAATTGCTTAGGGGGAGCAAGGTCAAAGAAACTTGCAGATTTAGCCAGAAAAAGTTGGTATTTTTGTTGGAGTCAGAAAATCATCTTGAAGGCAGAGTTTATCCCAGGTCATCAGAATATCAGAGCAGACTGGAACTCAAAATACTGAAGAGATTCGAGCTTTTGGAAATTGAATCCAGTGTATTTCCAAAAGATTCAGAATTTGTAGGGCCACTTTCAGATAGATCTGTTTGCCAGCAGATTGATGTTTCAGGTAGAGAAATCTTACAACTGGAGTACAGATCCCAGGGCACTGCCAGTGGATGCTTTAGTGCAGACTTGGAAGAGAGAGAATTGTTATGCTTTCCCATCTTTGCACTGATCCAGAGGGTGTTATTGAAAGTACAGAAAGAACACTGCAGCATCGTTCTAGTGACTCCCTTTATGAACTCACAGGTTTGGTTTCCAGGAATAATGGAACTGGCTGTGGAGGTTCCTTGTATGATTTTAGGAAATGCAGCTCTTTTGGAGGGTCAGGAAGGCGAGGAGCATCCTTTGGTGCTAGAAGGAAACCTGAACCTTCTTGTATGGAAGATTTCATGAGATCTGTAAGATACTCTGGCCTTTAAGGAGAGGCTAAAGTTCTTCTGGAAGAATAATGGGCACCAGGTACCAGGGAAAGATATGCAGGAGTATGGAGTAAGTAGTGTAGTTGGAGCTTGGAGAGGAATCTGGATCCCGTGGAGGCTCCTTTAGTAGAAGTGGCAAACGTCTTGCACAGCTGTTTAGAGCAGGCCTCTCATATAGAACCGTAAATTGTTACAGATCTGGTATATATCGGCAGGTCATTCTCTGGTGAATGATCACGCTATCAGTAGTGGCCCCTTGATATGCAGAATAATGATAGGAATCATGCTTCGCATACACCTCAGCCCACGTATGATTTACTATGGAATGTTAATTATATTTTTAGCCTATTTTTCGCATGGCCTGACAATTCATCTCTTTCCAGGAAACAGATTTCATTAAAGCTGGCTACTTTCCTCTGTTTAATATCTTTCAGAAGAGTAGCGAATGTAAAGGCACTTGAGATTTCTAGTAGATTTTATACCCCAGATGGGGGCTTTTTTGAGATTTGGAAAAACCAAAACAATATCTGCGAAAATATTTTACCCATATTTGAATGAATGAAGGAAATTGTATGTTGTGAGTTGTATACGAGTTTATGAGCAGACAATGTTGGAATTCAGACCAGACAATGAGAATCAATTGTTAATTTCCTATGTTAAACCTTACAGAGCACTTTTAACAGCTACTATTTCACAATGGATGAGGACTGTTATGTCACAGACAGGGAATGGGTGACACTACTAGAAACCCCCACATATGTACCTTGAAATATGCGTTTTCACCTCATTCAATATTATATCACACAAAGGGCATACCTTACCCCTGATAAGATCAATGGATATTTTAATCGTATGGATGTAGCTTGTCAGTGGTGTCAGTGCTGAGGAGCAGACTTTCTACACATGATGTAGTCATGCCCTGTCATGAGTCACTATTGGACGTCAATTCATGCACGCTTGATGCTCTGTGTGGGACGGCCCTACTAATGGCGTGGTAGGCATGTGTCCTTGGATTGTTTCCTAGGGGTAAAAAATTGAAAGCAACGTCCTGTTTTTTGGATCTGGGGTTATTAGTGGTCAAACGCCTTATAGCTCATTGATGGCAATCTTCTGAACCACCAGAGTATGAAGCATGGGTACGTTCACTGTCTATCTGGGTAAGAGCAGATTGCATAGCTCTCCAGCACGAGGAAGCGTTGGGGGTGCGAAGATATCCCCTTGCGGTGCAGTGGGAGCTAATATTAACAGACCTATGCACACCGCTGACACCGGCGCTTAGTTCACTTTGACTCCCTGGATATCAGTGATGGAGAGTTGGCAGCATTCATAATCAATTCACCATGCTGCAGAACTGTATACGTGACTAAAACAGGTACGCACTCCCTTCGGATGTGAGGATACTAATCTGGTTAACGGCTGCATGGAATAGATGCATGGGGGTGGTGTGCCGAATACTTATGAGCTGTACTGCAGTTTTACCGAATTTGAAATATGGGTGCTAATATACATGTTACCAGCATTTCCCCCTCATGATTGTTGTTATGGCTTTATATTGACTGTGACAAGATGGGTCAAACGTATTATTACTCTGCCATACGTCATATTAATATATATAAGCAATAAAAAAATATTTTAAAAAACATTGTTTAGGGAGGCTGCAGAAGGAAGGAACAGGACCAGTAGGAGGAGAGTGATCAGCATAAAGGCCGGGAGGTGGACCACCAGGAGTGTTAGCAAAACCAGAGCTACAATGACCAAGACAGGAAGAACCACGTCCAATGTGACCTCATCCACAACGACTAGGTTTACCAGTGCGATGGGGGAATAGGAAGAAATAGATGAGAAGGAATAGGACAAGTAAAAAATAGGACTGTGTGTACCAGACCTTGAAGGGAAGGATCACAAAGGCCAGGAGGTTGTGGAATAGGGACATCTGAACCTAGTTGGCAAGGGCTCAAAGGAACAAAGGGATCAGGGGCAAAAGTAACTTAAAGGCCCAGGACCATAACAACGAGGATGGTTAGGAGGTCCTGAGTGCACCAGCTAGGACCAGAGGGACAAGGTTAAAGAGGACAAGAGCAGCAAAGCCAGGTAGACTGACCAAAGTGGCCAGCTACCAGAAGGCCAATGGAAAGAAGGATCAGAGGCAGGAGAGCCAAGAACACAGAGATCAAAATAAGGAGGCCCAAGAGGCCAGAAAAGAATGGACCATTAAGACGAAGACCAGGGCTAGTAGGACTAGGAAATTCTGGATCAAATTTACCAGGAGGTGTATAAACAAGGACGTCAATGCCCAGTGGAACTAAGATCAAAAGGTCCATGAACATCAGTTTGAAGGGAATCCTAAACCAGACTGACAAGGACTACATGAACCAGGGTGACCTGCAACATGGGAAATAGGTGGACAAGTGGCACTGGGCTGAGGAAGACCAGACCTAAGAGGTCCATTACTAGGAGGACCAAGGTGGAACCAGCAAACCAGAAGACCAGGAAGACTAATAGGACTAGGATCCATAAGGAGAACTGAGGGACTAGGAGGGTTAGGGAAACCAAGGCCAGTGGAACCAGAACCCAAAACATGAGGCTCAAAGAAAGAAGTTCCAAAAAATAAGAGCAGGACTACATGGACCAGGCTACCAGGAGCAGAAGTATCAGGAACAGTCAAACCAGATGACTAGATAAACCAGAGGATGAGGAGGACTGATGGACAAGAATTAGGTTGAGGGAAATGAAAAGGTCCAGGACCGGGTGCCTGTGAAAGAGGAGCCCCAGGATCTAGGGGGACAGGAGTACATGGGAATAACAACCACACAAATCAAGACCAGGAAGTACAGGGCTCAGAAGTCCTTAGGCTTCATGAACCAAAGGTAAAGGAATATCAGAAAAGGCTAAGATGATCTTTGAAAGTCTAGGACAAGTTATTGAAGAACCGTAAGGGCAAGGAGAAGGAGAACTAGGGCCACGAGGATCAGTACCAGACTGGAGAATAATATGAAGATCAGAACCTTGAGTGCAATGGCCAGTTGGTCTACAAAAGAAGGATACGCAGCACAGGAAAAACCAAGGCACCAGTTCCAATGGCACCCAGAACTGCAGTGCAAGAAGTACTAGGTGAACTAAATGGACAACAACCAGAAGGGTCCGAATCAGGGCTAAGAGGGACAAGAAGATTAGGACCTAGGGGACAAGGGAATGGTTGATTGAGAGGGTAGAGCAATCTTTACAGGTAGCAGGACCAGGCGGAGTAGGACCATATGTAAGAAGGCCAACTGGAATCTGGAACACCAAAGAGACTGGACAGTGGTGGCCAGGAGGATCATGACCAAAATGACAAGGCTCAGGAGGACCTGAAAAAAGAGAGCATGGATCAAGAGGGCCAGGATTAATGGCTGCGGTAGCAATACAATTAAGGGGCTACGAAACGGATAAAGGAAGACCCAAACAAGGAGGACAACGACTAAGAGGGCCAGGGCATGAGAGGCCAGATAGACCAGAGCCTGTGGTACCACGACTAGGGGGTTCAAGGTAAAGAGAACCAGGGCAAGTGACCAAGATCAAGAGGACCAGAAAGAAACAAGGCTAGATGGCCCAAGACTAGGGAACCAAGAAGGGCCTGAATTTCCAAAAGGCAAGGTGTATGATATCAAGCACAATAGGACAAGAGGGACTAGGGTGACCATGACCAAGGATACCAGGAATAGAATGGCTTGTAGACCAGTTCCAGGAGGACTTAGCCCAGGACAACCCAAATTTAAGTACCAGGATCAAAACCAATGGGCAAGGGACTTAGAGGACAAGGATAATGCAAACTAAGAAAAACACAACCTTGGCCAGGAGGTCCAGGCAGCTTATTCCAGGAACAATGGCAACTAGAGCTAGAAGGGTACATTCTAAGAAGATCAGGAACAAAGACACTAGGAGGACAAGGAAGATCAGAGCAAAATAAATCAGGGCCCTGAGTTACCAGGGCCAGGATGACCACAGCATGGAGGTCCAGTCTACAGGGTTAGAAACAGGAGAGCCAGGAGGATGAGGAACAGAATGGCGAGACCTAGGGGGCCAGAGAAAGGATGACCATGATCAGTTTGTGTTGATGTAGAAGGAGGGGGAAGCCCAGGGCTGGGAGAATCAGGGCCAGACCCACAAAGACTAGGAAGATAAGGAGCATGATGATTGTGGCCAAAATGTTCAGGGGACCAGACCAGTATAAGTAAGGAAGAAAAGAGGAGTCAGCACCAAGCATACAGGAGGGTCAGAGCTAGGAGTACAAGGACAAGAGCAAGGAGTATTAGAAGGAGCAGCACCAGGAAGACCAGGAACATGCCTAGGATTACCGGTTGGACCATGACCACAGGACCAGGGCCCACAGTACCCAATCGAACAGCATGACGAGGTCCTAGGGTTAGTAGGACGGCCAGGATGATGAAGTCTAGGATGACCAGAAAAGCCAGAGACAGAAAGACTAAGAGGACTGCACTTGGATGTCTAGGAGGACCAGGAAAAACATGACAATGCTCAGAAGGATATAAAAAAGAATATCGGAGGTTGCCCCCTCCTGCTGCCGTCTTCATAGGAACTCCAAGTCCCAGGATCCTTGGCTCTGCTGCCGCCAACGGGGGAACGTCGCGGCTTCGCGGGCGCTTTATAGTGCGCTGCGCACCACCGGCAATTGTTGCCCCCTCCTGCTGCTTTCTTCATAGGGACTCTAAGTCCCAGGATCCTTGGCTCTGCTGCCGCCAACAGGGGACCGTCACAGTTTTGCGGGCGCTTTATAGCGTGCCACGCACCACCGGCAATTACTGCCCCCTCCTGCTGCCGTCTTCACAGGGACTCCAAGTCCCAGGATCCTTGGCTCTGCTGCCGCCAACGAGGGACCCCTCTGGGCCCTAAGGTAAGGCAGTGGGTCATCCTTGCGCCAGCGTTTGTTAAATCAATACTTTGCACTTGTGCTGAGCATTTTTATTTTTAATGGGGAAGCGCAAGGTCGAGGGGTAGTCCAGCTCTGAGCCCTGTTAAGCCGAAGATTGCAAAACTTACTAAAGCCACGAAACCTTTTTCAAATTGTGTAACTAAAGAGATTGATAATTTAATTAAAGAAGTGGAACTGATTTTAAATTAAAAGGAGAGTAATCCACAGAAAGGGCGAAGAATGGGCACCCTTATTCCGTTTTTAACTGCTGAATCCTATATTAACATTGACTCACAACCTACCTGTGTCTCTCACCAGGTGCTGGCTTCTCAAAGTACGTCTATGAATGCCAGCCCCTCTATACATCATGCATCCTGTTCTATACCCGAAGTCCCAAAAACAGACGCGATTATCCATGAAATCCCTTGTTCTAATCGCTTTTCCTTATTGGAAGCACAAGACCAGGACCATCTTCAAATAACGCATACCTCACCATTGCCTTGTGCGAGTCTATCCTCATCTAAATTTAAGAGAGACTCTTCTCAAGAGGATTTAATAGCTTTGGTGATTAGTTTAAAGAATGAAGTAGGAGAGCTGAAAATTTTAATGACAGAAATCCTTAATTCCCTTAAACTTACTGCCTCGAGGAGAGACTTTTTTTGCCCTCACGGAACCAAGATAACTTCCTTGGACACTGATCATTCTTCTACTCTCGGTCCTCTGACAACCTCTGAGGATATTTCAGGCTTTAAAAAATCAACTCACCACTGCAGAATTTCCGCGATTACCTCTGAAAGCATTATATCCTCCAAAGAGAAATCCTACCCTTGTGTGGAATTGAAACGGGGCACAGCTTCAGCACTTGGCCAGAGCCCAAACACTAATAGTGGCAACTATATCTATATGTGCAACTTCCCTCCTCTACCTCCAAAATCGCGGAAAGATAAATCTTCACTTATTAATAAGGCTTCGCACTGGCTACGTCATGTTAGAGGTTGCGGTTCAATTATCCATGCGGACATACTATCAGCTGACCGCTTAAGCTGTTCACCTGCTGACTAGGACATATATAACTTAACCTTATCAGTCCCCAATTGGTAAAGGGTTTGTTGCATATGGAAGCACGTAATCACACAAGAAAGGGAACTGCTCTTTTTCTTAGTGACAGTTGGGCCATTTCTGGCAGTGCAAGGCCAAATCTTTTATCAACTACGGCCTCTATGACATCGAGCAATGTCTTAGGACATCATGCTTCCAATGGGCCAATACCTGGCCCGGTCCCCATGAAAGTTATGGGACCTGTCCCAAAAGGAAATAATGTATCTAAATTTGACCTCCAGGGGCTACCTCCGATATTGATTGGCTATGTCCATCTGTGCCTCATTATACCAACACTAGACCTGGTTCACCTGTTTTATCATCTTCTAACAATCTGCCAATTCCAGGAGCTGTTCCCTTATGGAAACCGCAATCTGATTCTATCGACATTCCTACAATCATATCCCCTGCTGAGTACACTAATAGCCTTTATCTAGATGATACTTCTCACAAACCTAATTGTTCCACTGTCTTTCCAACTGGAAAGTTTTTGTCTTGGAATGTGGCGGGTATCAATGGTAAAATAGCTGACATTGATTTGGGGGTATACGTTGATAATTTCAACATATGCATGTTCCAGGAAACATGGGCTACTCATAGTATGCATAGGCAGGGGTTTTGCTCTTTTTAAAAAAAAGCTATGCCATCTCCTGCTGGTAGAGCAGCAGGGGGCCTTAGTACTTGGGTAAAAATGACAGAGGTGGGTGGAGTAAAGGAGCTATATGTAGATTACCCTGACATCTTGGCAATAGCTCTACAGGCAACTCTGGGTCCCCCTGTTTTGTGTATGAATATCTACAATAGACCGGGCTCTCCAAACCAGCAGTCTACCACCATAGAGCTTTTGAATACTTTGATATCGGACCTTCGCTCAAAGAATCACATTATCATATCCGGGGATTTTAATGCACCAATTGAGCCCAATCCTGCATTCATTGAGGCCATGCAGACTGAAGATGATATATGGAACATCTCTTCCTACTCATCCCAGACAAATTTACCAAAAGTTGGCACTAAGGTCCTACAGATAACAGACCTTATGATACTCCATGGTCTTTGTCCCGGCAATGGTCGCTTCCCTGCTGACAGCCCTGCCAGATCAACCTTTTTTAGGGGGCGATATAGCAGCACCCTGGATTTTGTTCTCTTTGATTTAAGGATCTGGCATCACATAAAAGATGTGAAAGTAGGCAACTAGTGACCATGATCCTCTCCTCATCGTATATGATAGACAATTTTTATTAGGAACTGTGCCTTCCTTTGATTCTGTATCTACTGGTGCCCTGAAGATGTCTAACAACAAGTGTGCGGTGAGATGGGACTCTTTCCAGAATTCCAACAAACTATGGGGCAAATTATATGCTATAGTTTCCAGCCATCAGCTTTTTGACGTCCATCTCACACTCACCTCACTTAAGGTTATGTCTCTACACCTGGATCTTTTTGTCACTATTAAAAACTTGTTTTCTAAATCTGTTAGAGCATCAGCCCGTTTACCTTCCCACCCTAACAACAAGTGGTTTGGCAAGAGATGCAGAGAGGCTATGTCAACATCAGGGCAGTGCGCGCTCTACAGGCGACAAGAATGCAAAAACTCAACAGTTTCAAGCTAACATAATTTATGCATTGTTATGATATGATGTTGTTTAACCTTTTGCATTGCAGAGTTTCATTTTAAAGACTTATGCTTAGCATGCATATAAATACTGTTCACATGTTATGAACTGCTGCAGTCCTTCCAGGGCCTTCTAGAAGCTTTCCCTGCAGCATGCCTGGATGTGGTTTGGGCCAAGACTCTATAGAAGGGAGCCAGCCCAGCTCCACATGCTCACTATTCAGAGGTCCCGGTGCAGAGCAGCAGCAACTTCCTGAGCTCCTGTTCCGGTGGCCTACTTTGATCTTCCAGGCCTCTGCCCTTCATTTTACATTGGTGATCCTTAATCAGGGTGGTAAGACGGAGGTTGGGCTGGGCCCCCGACCTCGTTATCGAGGACGCTCAAGTTCTTGGGCCTAATTCTTGCATGATAAACAATTTTACTCTTGCACGTGTGAATGTGTGCTTGGGCGTTTCGTGGCATTTGCATGCTGATACTAGAATCGGCAAGACGCGCAATTCTTTTTCTCGTGCTCAATTCATGTTATTCATTGTGCGTTACCATTGCTTGGCAGTTACATGGTGGCATTCGAATCGGCAAGACGTGCAGTTCGTTTCTCGTGTTCAACTCCTGTTATTCATTGTGCGCTATCATTCCTTGACAGTTACATGGTGGCATTCGAAACGTCAAGACGCGCAATTCGTTTTCTTGTGCTTTAACCCTTGATATTCATTGTGCGCTACCATTCCTTGCCAGTTACATGGTGACATTCCAATCGGCAAGACGCGCGATTCTTTCCTCGTGCTTAATTCATGTTATTCATTGTGCGCTACCATTCCTTGGCAGTTACATGGTGGTACTCAAATAGGCAAGACACGCGATTCATTTTTCTGTGTATTGAAATCACAGTGTTCATTATGCGCTACCATTCTAAGGCATTTACTTGGTAGTTTTCAAGTTGACAAGTCGTGTGATTTATTCCTTGAATCTACGTTGTGTTATTCATGGTGCACAATCCTTCTTTGGTGTTTACTACCTATGTGAAAATCTGCAATGTGCGCAGTTCATTTTCCGACAATTTGAGAGAACAAAAAAGGCCAGAGTTCTAGATGTAATGTTGTGTGTTCCTAATATGCCCTCATCCAGCTCCAGTTCTCGTACAGGGAGAAGTAGAATACGAAGTCAAGGAAGTGTTGGATTCTAAACTGAGAGGGCGTAACCTATGGTACTTAATCTCATGGAAAGGTTATGGCCCTGAAAGTAACTCATGGGTTTCCGCATTGGATATCCATGCTCCAGTACTTGTGAGGCATTTTCATCATCTCAATCCAGATAAACCAGGCCCTAGAGCGCGTCTGGGAGAGGGGAGTACTGTCAACATCAGGACAGTATTGGAGCTGTCTTGTGGTGGAAGTGTTGGGAACGTGCACAGACCCGAGGTTCTGGTGACTCTGACAGACTAGGAGTTCCCTGATAGAAGCGTTAAGATCAAAAGATAGAGAAGAAATTGCCAAAGTGAGACTATGGGGGTTATTCCAACTTTGGAGGAGGTGTTAATCCATCCTAAAAGTGACGGTAAAGTGACGGATATACCACCAGCCGTATTACGAGTCCATTATATCCTATGGAACTCGTAATACAGCTGGTGGTATATCCGTCACTTTTAGGACGGATTAACACCTCCTCCAAAGTTGGAATAACCCCCTATGTCTCCACATGCAAGTTATGCAAAAATGAATATGAAGAGGTGCTATGGAGAGAACTGGCCGAGGCCGCTAGGGCCCCTGACCCTAAACGCTTCTGGTCTCTGATCGCTCGAAGCGATCATAATCAAGTATCCAAGCTAGAGCGCTATATTTCCCCTGAAGTCTGGCTTACCCACCTTAGGGAATTGTGTGGCTCTCCATCTGACAGCAACCTTGCAAGCTCTGGGGAGATGACATCCTCATATCTGGCAGCGAGTACTTTGCTACCTTTTTCACTAAAAGAAACGGAGCTCGCCATCATTGCCCAAAAACCAGGGAAGGCTCCAGGGCTAGATGGTATCCCCTCAGAAATGTACAAAGCAGATTTTAAAAATTGGAGTCCATATGTGAATAGGGTCTCTAATGTTGTTTTGACAAATAAATCTTACCCTGGGTCATGGAAAGAAGCAATTATTGTGCCTATACATAAGAAAGGGGAGAGGGGCATACCAGGGAATTATAGACCTATCAGCCTCTTAGATAATTTACAAAAAATGTTTTGTTACCAGCTATTAACTAGGCTGACAAAATGGATAGCGGATAATCAAGTACTCAGCCAACTCCAGGTGGGGTTCAGAGATAAAGTTAGTACAATCGACCAGGTTTTTTGTTTTCTCTCCATTAAATGGAAAACAGTAGACGTGGACTTAGGCCACCTTTCTGTGGCATTTGTAGAACTGAAATCTGCCTTTGACCTTGTTCCACGCCAAAAGTTATGGGAAGTTATTAGTAGTGCAGGGGTTCCCTGTTCTATGTTAAATATAATTAGAGATCTTTATACTGGCAATTGTGCTAGAATCCGATGGGGCCCGAAAGGCGAGCTAACATCGGAATTCCCTACAAATCGTGGCGTGAGACAGGGCTGTGTACTTGCTCCTACATTATTTCTTTTATTTCTTAACACATGCATCCCTTATCTCCTGGAATGCTCTAGCGATGCCCCCAGATTGGGAGGGCAAAAGATCCCATGGCCTCTCTAATTTGCTTATGAGGTTTGTGGCCTTTTGTAAAGATCATGGCTTAGAAATTAACTCAACAAAAACTAAATACATGGTGTTTGGGGACACAAAGCAAAAGATGAGGAGACCCATCTGTCTGGAGGGTGCCACATTGGAAAGAGTGGGTACCTTTGATTATCTAGGATTAAAATCGGAAGATTCACACAAATGACATGCTCATCTCCAGAAATCAGCAATGTGTTTGAAACAAAGGGCAGGCGGCATTGTGAGATTTGCAGCAAGATCCCCCAGATTTGCCACGAGTCCCGCTCTTGAAATATATAAATCTCAAGCAAAGGGGGGCCTATATGGAGCTGAGCTGTGGGGCCATTGCAACCTGGAGGATTTGGAAAGGGTGGAAAACTCTTTTTTAAAGATGTTGCTAAGAGTTCCATCTACACCTCCATCCCTGCCAATCCGAATGGACTTAAATCTTCTTCCAATCAGCCAAATTGCCGCTTTTGTTTTGGATCCGACTTTGGTCATTAGACTCTCTCATCCTATATAGACTTGGGCTGATCAACCTGGTAAGCACCAACTTTACTACAAAAATCAAGTGGTGCACTTATGTAGAGCGGACCTTTTCTTCTCTTGTCTTGGGGAACTATTAGAATGACCCTCTTTCTATGCCAAAAAATGCTATCCAGATATTGAAGGATACATTTTGGCTTAATGCCCAAAATTCGCACTTGGTAGAAGCTTTTTCTTCGACTATGACTGGCAGTTTCCTACAAATTAAATACCACTACGAGTTTGAGCACTTTATGGATACAATATTTACTCCACTCACACGAGCTCTGTATATCAGATTTAGAATAGGGGTTTTCCTTTGCGTACCCTAACTTGTAAATGGTCTAACACAATGAACAAGTCCAAGATATGTCCAATGGGTCCGAGACCGCCAGGGCTAAAAGGACGGAAGCACCGCCAACAGGCTGGCGGTGCTTTCAGCCCTATTACGACCGTGGCAGAAGCATAGCAGACAGTGAACAGCGCGAGGGGTGCAACTGCACCCGTCGCACGGCCGCAACACCGCCGGCTCCATTAGGAGCCGGCTCCTATGTTGCGGCCTCATTCCCGCTGGGCCGGTGGGAATGTCATAATGGGGGCTGCCTGAGTGCGGCCGCATTGGCGGGCGCACAGCGGTTACCGCCTGGCGGGCGGCTGTAGCTGCCCGCCAAGGTCGTAATGACCCCTTAAATCTAGACATAGGTGGTCATTCTGACCCTGGCGGTCTTTGACCGCCAGGGCGGAGGACCGCGGGAGCACCGCCGACAGGCCGGCGGTGCTCCAATGGGGATTCCGACCGCGGCGGTAAAGCCGCGGTCGGACCGGCACCACTGGCGGGGTCCCGCCAGTGTACCGCGGCCCCATTGAATCCTCTGCGGCGGCGCAGCTTGCTGCACCGCCGCTGGGATTCCGACCCCCCCTACCGCCATCCAGATCCCGGCGGTCGGACCGCCGAGATCCGGATGGCGGTAGGGGGGGTCGCGGGGCCCCTGGGGGCCCCTGCAGTGCCCATGCCACTGGCATGGGCATTGCAGGGGCCCCCGTAAGAGGGCCCCTACATGTATTTCACTGTCTGCTGCGCAGACAGTGAAAAACGCGACGCGTGCAACTGCACCCGTCGCACAGCTTCCACTCCGCCGGCTCGATTCCGAGCCGGCTTCATCGTGGAAGCCTCTTTCCCGCTGGGCTGGCTGGCGGTCTGAAGGCGACCGCCCGCCAGCCCAGCGGGAAAGTCAGAATTACCGCCGCGGTCTTTCGACCGCGGAACGGTAAACTGACGGCGGGACTTTGGCGGGCGGCCTCCGCCGCCCGCCAAGGTCAGAATGAGGGCCGTAGTTATTAGCAGTAGGTAACGTAGTTTTATAGTTGGGTAATGTAATGTATGACTAGCATTATATCCTAGACAATATTTGTATATTTATGTAAACTCCCAGGCACTTTACTTCGTTATTTAAGTTTTTTTAGGATTCTAGAGTATTATCTCAAATCTTAATGATTTTGGGGGTCATTACGACCTTGGCGGGCGGCTACCAGTCAAAATGACCCCCTTTATGTCTTATTTTTATCTTTTTAACTGTTTTGTATTGTGCTTTTATGGTATATTTCTTCCGAAATAAAGCGGATGATGATGATGATGATTATATAAAAAAGAAAAATTGGACAGGAGGGATCCAACCCTGGGATCCATTGCCAGAAGGACTGTAAACTCAAGGCAAAGAGTGAGGAAGACAAGGATGATCCAAACCAGGACAGCAAGGCCTAAGAGGTAAACACCTAAGAGAACCAGAACACAAGAGACAAAATGGGCCACAGGGCCAACAGGACCAGGAATTGAAATACTAAAAATCACAAACGCAGAGTAAGAAGGATCCAAAGGACCAGGTCAAGTGGACAAAAGTCAAGAGGATGAGGAAGGAATAGGAAGAGCTAGAAGGAGGCCTGGAAGGGGAAGGGTAGCCGGAATGGCCAGAACAAAGAGGGTCAGTCATACCAAGCCCTAAATAAGGAGGACCAGAAACAAATGCATCAAATCTAGTGGATACAAAGCAAGGAAGAGAACATGGATTGTGAGGACCAGGAATAGCAAGGCCATTGCTAGACAAACAAGACAGCGAGTGAGGAACAGTTGGAAAGCAGGACCTAGAGAATAAAGGTGAGATGGCCAAGAAACCAGAGCCAGCAGGACAAGGAAGATCAGTGGGACCGCCACCAAGAGCAAATCAAAGACACCTTGAGTATCAGTACCTGGCATACAAGAAGAACCAGGAGGAGGAGGGAAAGGAGAACTAGGACAAGGAGAGCCAGGATAACCAAGCTGGGTGGCTAAGAATAGGATGACCTTAACAAGAAGGACCATGACTAAGTGGACATGTTAGTGCAGAACCAGGATGACGAGCAGGAGGACCAAGACCAAGAGCATCTTGACACATTGAAGGAGGTCCAGGAGAACTAGTGTGCTCTGGAACAGGTATACTAGGTCCATTAAGACTAGGGACCAGATGGAAGAGGATTAGATGGACTATAAAGATCCTAATAAGTATCACCAGGAATAGGGCTGGATAAACAGGGCTGGAAGACCAGAGAGGTCAGAACCAGGAGGACTACAGCCAAAATTGAGCAGGAGAACTAGGAACTAGTGTTCCAGGAGATGGCTAGTGAGAATCAGTGGAGCCAGATGAACCAGAGTAACAAGGACCAAGGAGACTAGATCAGAATAAGAATAACTAGGTGCAGCCCAAAAGGACCTAATAAAGAGGGCCAGGATCAGTGGATGAAGCATCAGGTGGACCACAAGGACACGGATCCAACCAAGAAAGACTATGAGTGCCAGACCTAAGAGAACCAGGACAACAGTGCTAGGTGGAGAATGACCTAGTAGACCAGCAGGATCAGGCTGAGGATCAGTAGCACCATTATAAGAAGGCCCAGGAAGGACAACAACAAGAAGTAGCAGATTCAGGAATCCAATACCAGGGTGACTAGAACTGGTTGGACCAGAGCTAGGATGGAGGACCAAAACATCCTGGAAATGGTGACTTGGAAGAGGACCAAGAGGTGGACCAATAAGAGAAGGCACAGAAGGACTTGAAGGAGAAGGAAGAACACCCAGAGCAGGAGGACACCTACGTGATTCTAGTCCACATGATTTACAATATCCCATTTGGTGCTTTATCACGCTTGTTATGCCACCAACCTCTAGAAACCCCACTTTTTTCAGCCCACATATAATGTGCGGTGGTATTTCCTGAAAAGTCAGAGCATTCAAAGTAAAGAAAATGCCAGGAGTGTTACACTCGAACCTCTGATAGAAGACACTGTCCGTTGCTGACACAGAAGGCTGAGAGTGGATTTGAGGACAGAGGGTAAGAAAATTGGAAGAGGGGTCTAAAGGTGGATGGGTGAAAATGAGTATGGTCTGTGAAGGATAGCAGATAGGGTGTGAAAAACTCAGGTGGCTGAAGTTAGCAAAAAGTGTTAGTGGCTAACAAAGGGGGTAGGGAAGAGAGCTATGGCAGTCTGCAAAGGGTCGCTCAGGATCGAAAGAAGGCCCTCATGTGCAGAAGATTATGGGGCAGTTTTATGGAAAGTGAAACTGTACTTTCCATGCGTTCCTTAGCACCCCCCTATCACCACCATGTGTGCACTGTATCTATAACATAGCACACCATGGCGCAGGGTAGGGGGCAATAGCGTAATTATTTTTTATGCTATTGGTGTACTGTTTAGGGTTAGAGCCAACATTTTGACCCTGCACAGTACATAGGGGCCTATTTTAAACAATGTGTGCCCCCTTTTAAAACCTGCTCTGAGCAGGCATTAAAAACCGAAAAAATGACGCAAAGAAATCTTTTAGATTTCTTTGCTCCATTTTTTCAGCCTCCCCTAACGGGGAAGTGCCCTCTTTGCATACATTATGTAAGGCGTATGCATAATGTAGCGCAAAGGGTTACAAAGTTCCACAATGCATGCATTGCACCATTGAGCAGGGAAAAGGCCACCTTAGCAACACTTTAACGGCAAACAAATGACACTAGGATGACGCTAAAGTGGAGCTAGGCTCTCTTAAATCAGGGCCTAGGTGACATACCCTTGAGATAGATCACCTCAGATGATCCAAAGATGTATTTTGACATCTCTCACTGCCATCTGTGACAGCACTGGGGAACAGTGCCACTAATGATAGCTCCAGACAGGGGCTTCTGAGGGTTAAATGATGGGTGATGGAGTCGCATATGTGGCAGAAGTGTTTGGATTACCAGCAAAGAGTCACTGGGTGTCAACAGTGGTAGAGTAGTCTGTGTGACTGTTAGACCATTGTGCTGATAATCCATTTACATGTGGGTGCAGTGGATATGTAGCAAGTGTGTAGTGGTAAGACTGTGTGTGGTGAACTCCTACGTGCATGGACAAGTGGGATGCATTTTGCATAACATGATGGAGAGTAGATGCAGTTTTCATAGACAGTGGTAGTATTCATTGTGTCCCTGTGGATGGAGGGTTGAGGCCTAAAAATGAAGAGAGCAAAAATGGAGAAAAGTCTATCTACAGAAATTCTTTAAGGTCTTTATTTTCGACGGGCTGTTGATAAGTTCCTCCCGAGTGAAGACATGACGACATATGGTAGATGGTAAGTATGAGGGATAGGTCAGGTTAGAAGGAAAGAGTGATGGTAGGTCAAGGATTTATCTTGTGAAAGGTAGCAAGGTTTCTAAGCAGAGCAGCCCTTTTGTCTGTGCCCGATAACTGCTGAGGTAGGTTGATGACAGCCAGGCTCTGAGAAATGACGCTTCATTGTCTCCTTGTTTTTGACATGCCTGCTTGCAACCAGCACTATTGCTGCTGCTGTGAGAGGTATCAGCTAACACAATGGCTGTGTCTGAGCCAGAAACATGCATTTGAAAGAGAATCACCCAAAATTATTTCTGAATCCACAACAGTGGTTCCACATCCTCTATATATAATAAGTATAAAAGTGCAACTGTTACAAGAATGGAGGAAACAAAATGTCTGTTTATCCAGTGTCTTATATTCTTACAATATTTGCAATACAGTCAATTAATAAATATCTCAGCAAGTTTAGTTTCTTCTGTCATTTTCATGCCTATATGTCATTTTCTGATTTACAAGGAAAACTCATTATTTTTCCAATGACATTCAGTTCAATTGATTAGAGTCCCATTCCTTTGCTTGTGGCTTCTTGATGAAATACTTCCTCTGATGGACTGACAGGTTAGGGGCCATCGCAGGAAGAACTTTTACCATCCACCCTATATAGGGTATTAACCTACCTATAAGGGATAAGAAAAAATAATGATCCCTTCACCCTGGAAGAAAACTCTCAGTGTATGGGGGCATTTGTTATTTATTTTTCAAAAACAAACTTCTGCTTTGGGTTTTTTTTTTAAACAAAAAGCTTTTGAAAAATTTGCTGGACGGCCATGATGTCTGATGGTACTGTCCATCAAACTTTGTATGCTTGGACAGGAACCACCACAGCAGCAGTTCTGTCAATGTAGAGAGTTGTCCAACGAGCCAGCCAGCAATGCTAAATTTGGTGGGTGCAGTTCTTTCAGTGCGGCGGAGGTATTGTCCTCTGCCATCCTGACAGAGTTAACTCTGTCCCTCAAACTGCAAATGAGATGCAAGGTGTTTCTTCCTTCTGCCATGAAATTAAAATGAAGCCTCTTGATTATACAATTTTGTGGATTCCATACGGGATTCTCTGCAATTGTTTCTATTTGATAAGACCAGCCTGAATACCAGACGGCACTATGTCACTTGGGTACAACATTTTGAGTTTGGGCTTTACTTTTACAAATCATTGTTTAGGTCTGATTTGTTACATGAACTGACCCAACCACTGGTCAAAAAGGACATCATTTCAGCTAGCTGCCAGGTGAAAATTTACATTTCTTTGCTATTTGCCAGGTTAGCTTATGTTCTACTTTCATAGCAGTTGGCCAATTTGTACAGAATCTTGGCTGTTTTGCAAGCAGCATGGTAATGAGTGAAGTTTCTTTGGTGTTTGCTTTGTTGCTTGTGAAACAGTACATAACCGCTGTTATTTATTCAGTGGCCAGGTATGTAGAGACATTTCTTGTTATTTGCACTCTGCTGGCCAAACAGTGCACAATCTCTATTACTTAGCCTGCGGCCAGGTTAATAGTGAACTTTCTTTTTCTATTTTCATGGATGTCAGCAAAATATTAAATAATTTCTACTATATAGGCAGTGGCCAAGTAAATAGCAGAGAAAATTCACTTTCCACCCGGTGGCTGTCGAAATGACCTCTGCCATAATATTAATAACCCACATGTGTTGATGGGCAAATTGTGCTGTAGGGGAATGGTCAACACCCACAAGCTACGTATGGATGTTGCCCTCTCCTGTCCAAAGATCTGCGGACCTATCAAGCTTCTTTACTGAGGGAACCCTAATGGAGACTTGATCTTTATCATCTAATGATTTCTGCACATGGAGTCTGATGCATCTGGTTTCAAGTTTTCTCCACTTCTGTCTCCAGCAGCAGCTATTGCTGCAAAGATGGATTGGAAAATGATAGAGGGACAAAGGAATCTGCGATCTGAAATCCTGTGATTGTTTGGCAAGGCAACATTACAGGCTTGAGACAATGCAGAAGGCCTTTATCAATCTCTGTTGATGACTCCCGGGCTGCTGAGCCTTGTAAATGTCCTTGGTTATGGCCGACCGGTACTTCCTTTGTTACCAGCATTACACAAGTTTGACTCAGCTCTTAGAACCAACTAGTATTCATTCAACCATTTAGCATCCATTCAAATATTTTACTTTAAACACAAAATTACACCCAAAGTAGCTCTCAGCTGATCATGTGCACGCATGTTCTGCATTCACTAGACTCAGTGTTTGCACTCACAGCCACACTTACAAGAGCACGCCGCACATGCGAGTGGCTTGGTGTCTTATTCAACACCTTTTATTGCACCAACTTTCTCTCTGACATTAAAGCCATATTGATTGTTTCAGAGAAGGAGAATTATACCATGGAAGTTTAAAGGTTCTACCAGTGCAATGTTCATTTGGATAGCTGGCAAAAATAAATAACATTAACAATACACTGGGCTCATTCTCTAATTACGCTCTTTAATAACACTAGAAGTATTTGCATATCCTTTATCTGAAGTAATATCTCTTGACAATGTTAATTTCTGTTCCACCTAACAGCCACTGTTTGTATTACTTCAAATCACAGAAAAGGTGTCCTTAGGAATACCCCTGGTGCACTGTAAGGGTACTGAGATAATAAATTGGTATTCTTACCCATATTTCTTTAGGGGATAGCCCCTCTGTGACTTTCTCAAGGTAATCGCTGGTCACAACATATTATTGATTTGGGCCCAGAATTGCTAAGATTTTGAGCCGGGTTGCGTTACTTTTTTGGCGCACCCCAATGCAAAATCTAGTTTGGGATTTCCAGAGCAAAGCACAGCCTGATTTTCATGGTGTTGCCTTGTGTTATCTTGCTTCAGGAAGGCATTAAACTGGTGAATCGTGGACACTCCTGTGTATCATTCCATGTATTTTGACTCAAACCTTTATTTACACTGACTTGTAAATATTTGTTTGCAACAAATGCTGTGCCTTCCCAAGGCTAGCGTAATGAGGAGAAATCTTTTTACTTCTTGTTGCTTCCTCTCCGCTTCGCATGAGGGCTGCAGTCTGCAACCCATATACACAGAGGAACACGTCTAAAAGGATAGTTTTGGTGCTGGAAGGTACCCCTTTCTACACAAAAACTATCCTGATCTTAAGTCAGACCCCCTTGTGAAATGACGAATAGGTGCTTGCTTTGGAGAAAGGCAGCCAAAAGTGCACCAGTGAGCTCAGCGCTCTCCCTTTCACGCAAAGCAGTGCGGCAACTACACTTGCCATGCTGCCATGTGTGAAATGTTAGTAAATATGTCTCTTGAGGTAAGTTAGTTGCACATAGGTGACATCCCTTTGTGAATCTAAGGCTACTCCTGTTAGTGTTTCTTTTTTCAAAATTCTGCATCATTGCATTGAGGAGCACTGGTTTTACGAAAATGATCATGAACTTTGAAACAAGTATGGATGGAGGATAATTTGCAGTCTCCTCTATCACTCTTGAAATCATCTTTTTATTATGAGTCAGGTAGTACAAATGTAGGATGGCTGCGTCCTACATAGAAACAACAAAATTCTTCCCCATCACACAATTCTGTTCTCCTGCTTGTTTTGCTCTATGGGTCTGTCTGAGCCCAGTGCACAAGTTTCCCTCCAGAGACATATCCAAAGAATTTTACTTGCATTCAGTTATGAACATCGGAGTCACCCCAAGAAAATTCTGAGAGCTGGACAAGGCTTGCTCTTCCTGAAAGAATTCTGTAGGGTTTAACCCTATTGCAATGAGTTTGGTTAGAAAGTAAAACTTGGTGAATACACTGACATTTATGCAGTGGGATGCTATCCGATTACAAGCATTTGAAAAGTGAGATAGAGTTCGACCCCAGGTCAAGGACAATCTACATCTGTGGAACTGTTTTTGATACTTCCTGAACATGGAGTTCTGTACTGATGTTCCTCACAAATATGATTATGCCTAATGTAATTAAGCTCTGCTGGCCTGGCCTACCACTGATGAGGACCTTTCCTATCTGTGGAAAAAGGAGTCTCGAGACATAAACACAGAGCCAAGAAGCCATCTTTACCTCTCTCAGGAGTCCAGAGGACTGCTGACAAACCTACTATCTAAAAGTATAGCTGAACTATACGTGCTGACTCTGCCTGCAATACATATGTCTTTACTGCCCACCACATAAAATATAAAAATTGATGGAACATATACTTCTTTAATACTATCAATCAGATCTGTGTTATACCATACCCCTCCCCAGCCTTCAAACAACCTTCTTTGTGCTCTGCTCTGAAGTCAAAGATAATCCCAAATGTTTATATATGTATGGTGGCGTATAGTTAGGACCAAGTTTCCACTGAAAAATATTTTTTTGATTTGACTACATCTTTGGCATCGTAGACAAATCTTTTCAAAATCTTTTTTTAAAAGTGTCAAGTTAGGTCTTTGTCTTTTTGTGCATGGAAAGTTTTGGGATGATCCGTCAAGCGGGGTCGAGAAAAAGAGGGTGGTCAAAAAAAGTGTGTTTCTGATGGTAATTCCCATAGAATCTTTAGACCCGCATGCAGCCCAAACCACAGGACGGAATTACATCAAATTTGACAAAAAGGTAGCTTTCAGTCACTCACTTTTTAATTTGTTGTAAACCTGATCAGTAGTTTTTTTCGAGATATTAAAGGGAAAATAAATTTGGATATCTAGGGCCGCATATCCAGGGAGATCACCTGCTGAGATATGATCGGTTGCCAAGACTTCTAACAAGAAGTGTTTGCAGCTGAAGCCGAGTCCCCCAAAAAAACAAGAAAAAAAGAAAAAGGGAGCAGTGTATGTATACCTTCATCCCCTAGCCTTGGTTCTTCATGGCTGGATCTGCGGATTTCACCAAAATTAAAAAAATAAAATGTGATCACCTGCCTTTCTGTTATTTTGCCCCTAGGTGGGCCAAGACCTGGGGGCATTGCCATTTTATAAAGCCCTGGGGGAAGCCACCTCCACCGGGCAAAATTGAATGAATATGTGGGGAGGAGGCCATATGGACCCAGGGGCCACCACCTCCCCTGGACAACAAAATAATAATAATAGGGGGAGGGCTGTAGACCCCAGACCCTTCTTCCTTTTTAATAGTGAAAGTGGCCCTGGGGAGGCAGTGCTCCCCAGGTCCTGTGGGGGATGCATGCCCCTGCTAAGTATTTTTTTAATTTACTACCTCTGGTAGGTGGTGTTCACCCGGGACGGGGTGTTGAGGTGTTGAGGTGGTTCTCTTCAATTTATTTAAAGTAGCCTTGGGGAGGTGATGGTCCCCTGGGGCAGTCCACACAGCCCCCATATATTTCCTAAATGTTGCTTCAGGGAAGTGGTAGTCCCTGGGATATGGGGGGCTCCTTGTGTCCCCCCAAATATTTTTAGTTAGTAGTCCCAGGGATCTGGTGGTCCCTGGGGTCCAGGGCCTCTGCACACCTCCTCATATGTTTATTAAATATAGCCCTAGGGAGGTTGTGGTCCCCAGGCCCCGGGGGCTCCGTTTGGCTCCCCAAATATTTTTAATAGATAGCCCCGGGGAGGTGGTAGTTCCCAGGGCTCAGGGATGTCCATGTGCCCCCCTATAATTTTTATTAGGTAGCCCTGTGAAGGTAGTGGTACCTCGGACCCAAAGGGCCCACGTGGCCCCTGAAAAATATTTTTTAGGCATCCCCAGTGAGGTGGTGCATGGCACGGGATTGGGTAGCTATAGGGGGTTGGCCACTGGGCCTGAACACAGGCCAGGCCATTTGCCCAACCCCCGCCATGCACGGCCAAAGGTCATGAGTGACGGGGTGACTGGTGGTTATAGGTGACTGGTTGCAGGGCCTTGCTGGGGGATGGTGTCCGCGGGGCAAAATCTGCACAGCCCTACTCTCACTTTAATTTTTTTTATAGGCCCCAGGGATGCGGTGGTCCCCGGGAGTCCCAGGAGCAATACTGAACAAGCTCAGGGGATCGCGTAAGTGTTTTTTTAGTTTTTTTAAAATTTCCGCCAATTGAGTGATTATAGGCGGTAGGCTGCCCTGTGGCTGACCCCCTGCCACGCATGGCTGAAGGCCATACACAGCAGTCATTGGGTTAATATAAAGTCATTAAAATTACTTAACGTAAAAAAAATAGAAATTCACTGAAAAAAACAAAGGTTACATGGATCCTATAGTCAGGAAATGGAATGTTTTTAAAAGGAAATTCATGTAAAAGACCAAGGGTTACCGGGACAGATTTCAATCATACAGAACCATATAAATTCAGCAGTTATAGTTATTTCAAGTAACTATATACAGCTAGGCCCCGGGGGATGGGGTCACCAGGGCCAATAAATCTGTCAAGGAAGAGGGGCCATGCGGCCTCCCTCCCTTTTTAATAGTAAAAATGGCCCTGAGGAGGTGGTGCTCCCCTAATTATTTTTGACTTATTGTCTCAAGGAGGTGGTGGTCCATGAGGTCTGGGGGGTCTGTGTGCCCCCCCATCAATATATTTAAAGTAGCCCCAGCGAGGTGGTTATCCCCAGGGCCTGGAAGGTCTACATGGCCCCCGTAGATTTATTAAATGTAGCCCCGGGGTGGTGAGTGTCCGGAGCCCCCTAGGGGGCTCAATGTGGCTCCTCTAATGTTTTTAGTATGTAGCCATGGGGAGGTGGTCGTCCCAAGGGCCCAGGGTGGCCTGCACAGCGCCCTGACTATTTTCAATTTGTTGCCCCAGGAGGTAGTGGTCCCTGGGGCCTGATTGGGATCTGCATGGCCCCCCAGTAATAGTTCTTTAGTAGCTCCGACAACGTTGTGGTCCCCTGCCAAGCATGGACAAAGGCCGTGCGTGGTGTGGGGCTGAGTGGTTATAAGGGGTTGGCCACAGGCCAGGCTCTGCGTCCAACACCCATTATGAACGGGCAGAGGGGTTGGGTGTCGGACCTGGCCACTGGACAGGCCATATGGCTAACCCCTGCCCTGCGTGGCATGCATGGCGCAGGGTTGGGTGGTTATAGTGGGCTGGCTGCAGAGCCCTGGCTGGTGGATGGATCCCTGGTGCCAAAATCTGCTTTGCCCCACTCCCAGTGTTATTTTTTTAATAGGCCCAAGGGAGGTGGTGGTCCCCGGGCCCCAGGGCTATACTGAATAAGCATTGGAGACTGCGCTTGTTTTAAAAAAACAAATGTTGATCTGGGTTTGGTGTTTATAGAGTGTAGGCTGGTGGAGGTGGAGAAGTGTGGCTCAATGGTTAGAGCGGCAGACCCTGAAGCAGAGATCTGGCTCAAGACCAGGGTTCAAGTCCCGCTTCGGCAGGTCTTGGGCTCAATTCTCCTTGACCAGATAATTCTCGCCTCGGTGCCTAATCTAATTCATGGGTCCCACTCTGCAACTCTGGGCAATAGCTTGCTTAATCTCCACAACGGCCCCAACAGCGCTTGGATGCCTGGCTTCAACCTCAGGAGTTGGCACCTCATAGGGAAAAAGCCAGGAGGGGTTCCATAGCGGTATGAGTACAGCGCCTTGAGACCCTAACGGGTGAGTAGTGCGCTATACAAGTGCTAATTTTTTAGGCTGCCCTGCGGCTAACCCCCTGCCGCGCATGGCCGATGACCATATTTGACAGTGGTTGGGATAATGTAATGTAATCAAAATTACTTAATGCATGTCTGCGGGCAGGGAAAGAGATGAAAACTCAATTTTCAGCAAACAGAAGCATGTTGACAGCTCCCGCTTGCTGGAAGCAGAGTGCTTGCTTTTTGAGGGTGGGCACCTAGGTGAAAGCAGGAGCCGGCCCTAGTGGGTGGAGGATCCCAAGGCCATAAATGGCTCCAGTAGGGGGGCCACATGAACGCCCGCCTCTGTTCTGCATGGGCCGGCCCCAGTAAGGTAGTGGCCTTGGGACCCCCTCCCTTCTTTAAAATTTCAAATGGCCCCGGGAGGTGGTGGTCACCTGGGCATTTGGGGGTTCTGTGGGCCCCCTGACAAACACATTTTGCCCCTGGAAGGTGGTGTTCCCGGGACTTCATTCAGCTCCAGCAGGTGGATCCATGCGGCCCCCTTCTTTGAAAAAAAAAAACCCCAAAGAGATGGTGGTCCCTAGGACCCATAGGTCTGCATGGGCCCCCCCCCATGAATTTACCTTAAGTTAGCCCCAGAGAGACAGTGGTCCTGGAGGCTTATGAACCCCCATAGAGGGGGGCCTGTGCACCCCCTACAACTATATATTTGAGACATATATATATATATGCATATATATATATATATATATATGCTCCCAGGACCTGGCTTACCCAGAGGTTACATTAAAAACAAGGCAAGAGACAGTGCTTGGTTTTTATTTTCTTCACAGTGAAATATGTGAATTTCGCTATGAATTAGAGAGAGAATTAGAGAAAGAGATTGAGAGAGAGAAACAGAGAGCGAGAAAGAGTTAGAGGGACTGACTGAAAGGTTTTTTAGGCTTAGATGAACTATTTACTTAATGAGATAATGCGATATTTCCGGACAAATTGAAAAATAAAATGTATTTTTTAAGTAAAAAGAGTGAGATCACCTTTTGGTATGTACCTTTAATATTTGAAGTTGAAAATAAATTAAAGGAGGGAAATGACCACTGACAGATCGAGACTGGAACCCTTAACCCTAGGTGTAGGGGTTTGAGACCTTAACCACCAGGCTACAGGTGACTCTTTCCCACATTCGGATAACTTTCTTGCTTTCTCTCTTCCATTTTATAATGGGATGGAAGAGAGAAGAGAGAAAGTGAGAAAGTGACAGGACCCCAGGAGGAGCCTGAATGCCCCCGCAGTCTTAGGCAGCTCCTCACGTAGTGCAGGAGCCAGCATTGCTCCCACAAGCAGGGAGCTGATTTAAATAGCAGCTCGCTTCTTGTGGGAGCAATCTTTTCATCTGTTTCCCTGCACACATATCTGCTTGCAGGGAAACAGATGAAAACTCCACTTCCTGCATGCAGTGGTCCCCACAGGCCAAGTGTCCACAACGGACCCCCTTTGTTAATTAATTTCAGCTAAGGAGAAAGTGGCAGTCACTGGGGCTGCAGGGGGCCACATGCCTCCCCAATTAATTATCTAAATTGCCATGGGGCGGTGGTGGTCCCCTGGGTGTAGAGGACCATGAGGCCCCCCATTAATTATATACATTTCACTGGGGAGGCGGTGGTCCCTGGGGCAGTGGGAGGCCATGCGGGTACCCCGCATTATTGTAAGAGCCTTTACCACGGGGAGATTGTGGTCCTCTGGGCCCTCATGCATATTATTCAATGCCCCAGATCGGTGGTGATACTCTGGGCTGTGTGTAGGAGGGGGGGCTGCATATGTTCCCCACATGAATTTTTAAAAATTGGCCCCAGGGAGGATGTGGTCCCTGGGGCGCAGGGGTTGCCAAACTGGCACCTCTGCATAATCAATAACAAATGCCCCGGGAAGGTGGTGGTTCCCTGAGCTCCAGGAGGGGCTGTGCACGTCGTCGTCCCCACCGTTTTTTTAACCTCCTTTGCCCCAGGGAGGTGGCTGGTCCCAGGACTGCGGGGAACTGCGCGGCCCCCTGTGGATTTTAATCTCAGCCCTGGGGAGGTGGTAGTCCCAGGGGCTACAATAAGCCCTAGGACGGAGGCTCCGTGTGCCCCATCCTTTTTTTTAGCACCTCAATGCCTCCAGGACCTGGCCCGCCCAGGAGCAAATGAAAGGAAGAGAGCAGGATACTGCGCTTTTATTGTAGAAAAACTCAGAAAAATCCCCAGAGCTTTTTGAGATAAAAAAAAATGCTTTTTAGCCCTCACAGGGTACCTAGGGTAACCGCTGCACCAAACCGAGAGGCTCAGGGGGTACCTACCATTGCCCCTTTTCTTTTTTTTTTGTGTGACTTGGCTGAAGTCCCTAAATGACTGCCAATACTTTCTTGTTGAAGTTCTGGCAGCCAATCAGATATCAACCCAGGCACAGTTGGTTCTGCAGAAAATCTTGTCGCTAGAAATCTATATTTTTTAACCTTTGGTATCTTAAAAACTACTGAACAGATTTATACCAAATCACAAAAAGCACACTTTCTGGACGAAGAGCTAGGATTTTGCAATATTTGGTGTAGTTCCGTCCAACGGTTCGGTCTGTAGTCGTGTTCAAAATCCCTGTGGAAAAATGCGTTGGGTAAATGTGTTTTGGGACTTCCCCTTTTTCGTAGAGGATCACCCCAAAACTTTCTTAGCAGCTGCTGAACTGACTGAAGTATAAGTTTTGAACATTTCCTGAAGATTCGTCAATCGGCGTCACAGTGATTGAACAAACAAAAAACGTTCTTCCTACGGAACCTAGGTCCGAACTATAACTACCAACAGGCAACCGCCAGTACGTAATTAGAAAGATAGATAGATAGATAGATAGATAGATAGATAGATAGATAGATAGATAGATAGATAGATAGATAGATAGATAGATTTAAATCTAACCTAGAACACAAAAGATGCAAGGCAAATAAAGTGAATAATAGGGACAAACTAGCAAAAGTGAGTGCTAACAATGTAAATAAATAGACGAAGCCTAACGTGTTGTTACACACTAACAAGTGCATGCATTTTAACTCCTGCAACTGTGCTAGAGATGTACACTCTATAATCCTTTCATACCTCTTGCTTTGCATGTGCATCACTGTGGAGCACATCCAATGTCGATCTGTTGTTGTGAGTTCATCTGCCGCAGCTCAACTAACCGGAACAGAGACCTGGGGATGTAAAAAATCTTCTCTCATCAACAAAAACTCAGGGTTTTCATATAATATTTTAGTCTATTAGCTTGAGAGATGTTTTCCTCATCTCTCTTACTGGACATTAGGCTATTGCGCAAGAAGCAATACTATCATGAGGAAATGGGAAATAAGCTGCACAGACTGTGTTCTTTACTAGGGACAATAACATACTTTCACATTCTACTGCATTGGTAAATGTTGCACATTGCCCTTTTTGCATGGTCACCCCTAGCTTTTTGTCTTCTGTTGCTGAACCTGTTTGTGTTGGCATTAGGACTCCATGCCCTTTTTCCCTGCTAACCAGTGGTAAAGTGCTTGTGCTTTCTTCCAAAAACATGGTACAACTAGCATCTGCCTGACTGGTACATTTATTTCTTCCATGTACACTCTTAGTAAATGGTCCTGAAAAATAAATGCTGCTAATGGGCGGCAGCGCTTATTGTGACAACCACTAAAGTAACTTTGTAAAACATGTCTAAGGACTGCCACTGTAGCCTGTAGTGCAGTTCTAAACTGCCATTTCTACCTGACAAAATAAGCCTTTTCCAGGCCTATGCCTTCCTATTAATACTTCTAAATCACCCCTCATGTAGGTCCTAAAGGCTAATAGGGCAGGGTGAACTGTGTTTAAAACGTAGGACATATGTACTTACTTTTTCCATGTCCTGGCATTGAAAAGCTCCTAGAGTTGTTTCCACTTTTGAAAGGCGTATCTCTCCCATTGACTGGCACTGGGTTACCTTATTACATTTAATAACTGCTAACGTTAAATTGGGGGCAGATAAAAATTTGCTGTTTGCACTCAACTGAATCACAATGTAAATCCTCTTTAATGGTGTAGTCAGAATGTAAAATTAAATTTCTGAAAATGCCAATTTTAGAAAGTTGGAAGTTTCTTGTCCCAACAAACTGTGCATTTCTGCCAGTTTACTGGGTCCCATGAGTGAATGGCTCTGTACAAAGGGGCTTAGGTGTGAACAGTATGAACCATTTGGAAAGGGTAACTAGGGAAAGGCTGTACCCAGCCCCACTTGCACTTCAAAGGGCTTTGCATCCTGAACACACAAAGGAACCTGGCATCAGGCCTACCATGCCTTTTGTTACCCCCAGACAGTTTGGAGCCTTGACCGGGACAGGGTGAGAACTTTGCAGAACCAGATATGGGGGTAGGGCACGAAGTCACCCACAAAATGCTGGCACAAGGTATAAATATTGGCCCTCCAGAGACACCCATCAGAACACTCCAGGACCTGTGGAAGATTTAGAACAAGTGTAGTTATGTTGCCAGAAGCCTGCCATGCTGCTTGAAGGACTGCCTGCTCTCTGTTAAGAAAGACTGGACCTTCCTGTCTTCTTCCCAGGCTACCCTGAGTGACTTCAAGTGTCAGTTGGCTAACCTCCTATGTGAGCTACAGGAACACAATAAGCTTCAGAGGCCTCCCGGCAACTGTCCAGCAGACCTGTTGCAATTGGACCTGCCTGAGATCTCCTGCTGCCCTCTGATGGAGTGAGTACTGATCCCTAAGAGGTAATTCCCAGGTCCTGGACCTTTGGCTGGCAACAGTAAGAGCTTGTCCAAATAAAAAATGTGAAAAATGTGATGTTTGAGCTCATCGCGACCATGAACGAGCCCTTTCGTGCCTAGACTCTGCTGCCAGCAACAACCAACAGCCAAACACTCAGCTCAAACCTTCGCTTCACACCGACAAAGACTGTCTGTGGCTACCAGCAACACAAGACTTGCACTTTGCACTACAGCAATGACATCCAGCAAATACTGCCAATTCAAAGCTACAGTAACGACCATCCACAACGTTTGACCGGCTGTACACTATGTAACAATGGCCACCCTGACACAACCAGCTCTTCATGCTACAGTGACAACCAGCTGATATATTCAACATACTCTTCAAGGCCTCCTCTACTGTTAGTGGAACACTTCACTCTGGACTTAGAAGGTAGCTTTTCAGTGAGACTAACCTGATCCCTATTTCCAACCTGCGTACTATCTCAGTTGGCCTGGACTTGTGACTTTCCCAAGGTCTAGCGTGACCAGACCATAAATGGTGGCATGTGCTTTTAGGTGCTGTTTTCACTAAAACCTTTACATTTTATTATCTCCAGTTTTACTGATTGGATTATTGCTGTTTTGTTATCATCTGAATTATTAAAGTTACCAACATTTTCCTAAATTGGTTTGGGAGTTTTCTTGGTTTGTGTTTTTCACTTAACTATTGTTTGTTTGCTGCATCAATACTTTACACAGTGCCTCTAAGTTAAGCCTGGCTGCTTTTGTGCCAAGCAACCAAAGTGTTAACTACGGGTTACTTTTGTGACTTTTGTGGTTCACCCTGATAAGGAATGTGGTTGTCGTCTGAGTGGAGCTGCGCACCCTTCAACCAATAACCCTATTTCTCGCAGTAAATATTAATTCAGTTAACTTAAAGTCACTGTTCTTTTTGTGCTATCAAAATAAGATCATCTTAAAACCAACAAGCTCTCTTGTTGACATGTGACAGCACTTGCACATTATAGAAAGTGGAACCAATTGATACTTCATGGTATTGCCAGGAATCCACATGGAACTGGGCAGTACTGTCCTGGCCTGTCTTTTAGTTAATGACTTCCCAGGAGACTGAAGTCAGGACCTCCATTGAAATTCTCTGCTGAGGCTAATTTGGGAAAAGGGGTTAGTAGATAACAAGGAATGCCTGAAACCTGGAAGAAAAAGGACAGGACAGAAGCTGAAAACTAAAGCAGATTGGAACAGACGGTTGTAAGAATCCTATACATGTCCTGATTACAGTAATGTCTACAAAAGGCAAAACTAGAAAGAGAGCACATATCCAGTGCAGTAAACCTCTGGTGGGAAAAAGGCAGGTACAAAGTAGATAAACTATAGACTAACCACTAACTGATAAGTTTTTTGCTCCATGGAAAAAGAGCCATTGGTAAATAAACAAAATCACAATAAGGCAAGGAGCAGCTATGCTCACAGATCCTCGTGAGATATCAAGTACCTCCTTTGATAGAAGAGCTCTATGTGGGTGTCTATGAATGACTGGGAGTGGGTGTTTGAAAAGCTTCAACACTCCGTCCATCATTTTATTTTGTGATATTGCCTTGTGCATCCTAAGTGGCTAGGGTATGCCCAGACGTGGATCCCTTGATTGCTGCACCACTGGATTCAAGCTTGCCTGGCTGATAAAGGGTGATACCCTGAAACCGGTCCCAGGATGTTTGAATCCTGTCCAGGGAGGACCTGGCTTGGCAGTTCGGGCTGGACTGCTCCCATTGGAAGCAGGGTCAAGACTGATTTGCATATAGCTAGGTCTAAACTGGGGTGACATGGCAAGCAAAATAACGATGGATTAAACCCAGATCTGTGACTGGGGGTGAATGTTTGAAACGTTTCAAAACTCCGTCCATCATTTTATTTTGTGATATTGCCTGGTTTCTGTGAATGAGGCACCAAATATAAAAAAATATTGGAATACTCATGTAAAAATAACTAAAAAGGAATACAAACACAAACAAGGACAAAGGGAATGGAACATGAAAAACAGAATTCTGAAACTGGTCCCCCTGTAAAGCAGAAGTGCATTCTAGTTAACATGGAAAAGATAAAGTATGACAGAATACAGAAAGGCAGACAGATCAAACCAAGTAACTAGTAATTTAAGATGGGCACAATAAGCTAGGATATGGACAAAAGCAAGGATTGGTAATATGCAACTAAAGCAAATAACATTGTATCCAGGGCACAGACACTGGAACACAAACAGTAAACACTAATAAAGAATTCAGGTACAGCAGGAAACACTGGAGTACAGGGAAAGGAATCTGCATACAAAGAAGAACAACGCTGGAAGTATGCCGAGCAGATAAGGACTATAATGCATCAACATTTTTGGTATTGAAACCACTACTGGAATGAGATGGTTAGCAGGGAATGTCATATGTAAGATAGTGTTCTGTGGTAAACTGTGGGGAAAGTAGGACCCCAGAGGATCCGTATAAGCACCACATGGTGGTAGGATGACAGCGTCCCACTTTGTGAGGGATAAATGTATGTGAATTACACACCTCAGAACCTCCACTCACACCTGCATCCAGACTCAGCCCAATGTGGCCCCTTGACATAAAAAACTACTCATATACCCCAACTGCATGTGTCATTATTATATCTGCTTTATGTCTACATAACCATCAGATCCTCTGAACCCCTCGAAGGAGCCACTGCTCCTTCCTTACCTTTCCTTGAGAGCCATCAATTCATATGAAATTTGACACCAATTGGCAATGAATTTTGGCAGATATAGATATATTGATTTCTCTGATATTCAAATCAACCCTTCTTCTTGATAATTCACTTTAGAAACGTATAGCAAAATGTGAGTTTACAGTAATCCAGAAATCTTCCTCTTACTTTTATGTCTTTCCAGTTTACCAGAATTTTTCAAGTTAGGAGTATCAAAAACACTGAGCAAAGTTTCTCTTCTTTTTCTGGTTATAAGTGTGCTTGAGCATTGGGCTCTTTTTTTGAAGGTGGTTGGGTATAGTGACATTCCAACTGTGCTATATGTGAAGGCTAGCTGGGCACTCTAAAACTGAACTACTTTCAGTTTTACAGGAGTCACTCTAACCCTTTTGAACCTCTCCATTGTTGTTAACTTGCCAGGGCTATAATGTGACTGCATGAATGGAATTCAAGATCTAACAAAGCAACAGTTGGAAAAGCACTAAACAGCATAACACTTATCCTGAAAAGTAACACTTTGGGCACTATAAAGTACATTGTGGTTTATGTAAAATGTGGATAGTACTGGACAGCATTTAGCCGGAGATGTATGCTTGTATTGTAGGACACATTATGATATATCTACCCTAATTATAGGAAACATCACACAGAGAGAAACTGTTGTTCCTAATAGTGTGAATTGTACGAAGGGGCTTAGGTGGCAGCTGAGAGTCATCAGTACCTCATTAACCTACTAACAGATCTTAGCACTATATTAGAGAGGTCTAGTGATTTCTACTTGTTGTTTGTTTAGCTTCTGAAAGTGTCTCCAGAAAAATTCCTACGCTACCACAGCATGAGTGATCAAAACATGACATGACTTCAGAACCAAGGTAAATAGCACAAATGAGATTGCAGAAACAGCTCTCAGAGATCAGTAGGCTAGTGGCCGACTAAATAGTTGAAACATTACCGTCCATCTGGCCGCAGGCTAAATAATGGAGATAATGTAATATTTGACTGTGGGCTAGATAAATAGTGCTGAAGGACATCTTTATTTAGCAGAAATCAAGAAAAAACAGTCTCCAGGTAATGGAGGGTGAAGCATTTGAAAGTAAGTGCATATACAAATGTACAAATGTATGAACAATGGTAAGTCCATGGATTAAGCTAAGTTGTTTGTAGTTGAAAAACAGTAAAGATCTATTTCGAATAAAACAATTTGTGTTATTTTAATATTATAGCAACAATTTAAGAATGATACTTTGTTTCAGGAGCTTCAGGATATGACATACATATATTTTGCGCTGCAGTCTGAGAGTGTTTGGCTTGTTGCAAAGTATAATGAGCACAGCTTTTAAATAGGTTACATAAATGCTTTCTTCACTTATGAGAACATTTAGCTTTTTTAATGTTCACGATTTTCCTTTTGATGGTTTTTTAGAACTGTGCTTATTTGGGCTTCTTGTGAATGGCCTTGTGCTAGTTTTGGACTTGTTTTAAAGGGATTTTGAGTTTGCTTAGCATTCCAGAGTTGGCAACACAGAAGCGGTTAACAAGCAGCAGCAAACAGGAAATGCAGAGAGATAGGTGGTATCTGGGCCACAGAGGGAGGGACACTTACAGTACATTTGGATTTTAAGGACACAGTGCTATTGGACACTTGTAGGACGTACATTAAGTGAATCCCAGCAATGTGGCTTTTGTGGCTCAGGGGAAGTGGAAGCAAGAGACAGGTAAACAATGCATTTGGGTAATTCACAAAGCAGTGCCTTTTTCATACTCTTCATCAGACGGAGTGGGTTTCAGGTATAAATGCTTGTTGGTGGGACATCGTGAGTGGCCCTTCAGCCACACTGACATGTTAGTCACCATCCAATGTACCTTGGGCCGGGTGTTTAGTTTTTAACATACTAAGTAGTGTTTTAATTGGGCAAGGTCCTGTGCTTTCATTTTTTCCTTGACAGGGCTTTCTCAGCAAAAGAAATTGGGAAACCTAAAAAAAAATCTGAGTGACAGCCTTAGAGGCTATACCTCACTAAAGTCATTATGGAGAAGGACTGAAGGAGGAAGGATCAATAGGAGGAAAATGATAACCAGTGGGAGGGGAAGTAACACAGTGTAGAGTACCAGGAGGGCTAGGACGTCCAGAGCCACGAGAATCAGGACAAGAAAAGCCAGGTCCAGGTTGACTAAATCCACGAGGACCAGGGTGCCAATTCCTAAAGGGACCAGGAACAAATAGATGCTGATGAGCACAACAAGGAAAAACAGGATTAGGGGTACCGGGACCACCTCGAGAAGGATGGCAAGGAGGATGCAAAACAAGGGAATCAGTACCAATTGGATGAGGCCAAAAAGAACAGAAGGAACAGAGTTAGAATGAATAGAACACACTGGAACATAATGATGAGGAGGGCTGGGGGGCAAGCCCACTGGCCAGAACCAGATTGACAGGGATGACCAGGGGAAGGAGCAGCAGACCCAAATGGACAGACCAAACAGGGCCAGTTGGAGTCCAATGTAAAGAAAGATCAGAGGCAGGAGGTGTAGGAGGCTGGACTGGCTTGTAGTGAGTACCAAGGGGTACTTACACCTTGCACCAGGCCCACGTATCCCTTATTAGTGTATAGGGTGTCTAGCAGCTTAGGCTGATAGATAATGGTAGCTTAGCAGAGCAGCTTAGGCTGAACTAGGAGACGAAACTCCTACAGTACCACTAGCGTCACTTGCACAATATCATAAGAAAACACAATACACAGATATACTGAAAATAAAGGTACTTTATTTTTATGACAATATGCCAAGGTATCTCAGTGAGTACCCTCAGTATGAGGATAGCAAATATACACACAATATATGTACACAATACCAAAAATATGCAGTGTAGTCTTAGAAAACAGTGCAAACAATGTGTAGTTACAATAGGATGCAATGGGAGCACATAGGGATAGTGGCAACACAAACCATATACTCCAAAAGTGGAATGCGAACCACGAATGGACCCCAAACCTATGTGGCCTTGTAGAGGGTCGCTGGGACTGTAAGAAAACAGTTAGGGTTAGAAAAATAGCCCTCCCCAAGACCCTGAAAAGTGAGTGCAAAGTGCACTAAAGTTCCCCAAAGAGCACAGAAGTCGTGATAGGGGAATTCTGCAGGAAAGACCAACACCAGCAATGCAACAACGATGGATTTCCAGACGAGAGGACCTGTGGAACAAGGGGTCCAAGTTCAAAACTCACAAGCAAGTCGGAGATGGGCAGATGCCCAGGAAATGCCAGCTGTGGGTGCAAAGAAGCTGCTACAAGACAGTAGAAGCTGAGGATTCTGCAAGAACGACAAGGGCTAGAAACGTCCCCTTTGGAGGATGGATGTCCCACATCGTGAAGAGTTGTGCAGAAGTGTTTTCCTGAAAAAAGACAACAAACAAGCCTTGATAGCTGCAAATCGTGCAGTAAGAGTTTTTGGATGCTGCTGTGGCCCAGGAGGGACCAGGATATCGCCAATTGCGTCTGGGGACAGAGGAGGTGTCCAGCAAGACAAGGAGCCCTCTCAGAAGCAGGCAGCACCCGGAGAAGTGCCGGAACAGGCACTACAAAGAGGAGTGAAACGGTGCTCACCCAAAGTTGCACAAGAGAGTCCTGCGCCGCCGGAGGACAACTCAGGAGGTCCTGCAATGCAGGTTAGAGTGCCGAGGACCCAGGCTTGGCTGTGCACAGAGGATTTCCGCCGGAAGTGCACAGAGGCCGGAGTAGCTGTAAAAGACGCGGTTCCCAGCAATGCAGTCTGGCGTGGGGAGGCAAGGACTTACCTCCACCAAACTTGGACTGAAGAGTCACTGGACTGTGGGAGTCACTTGGACAGGGTTGCTGGATTCAAGGGACCTCGCTTGTCGTGCTGAGAGGAGACCCAGGGTACCGGTAATGCAGTTCTTTGGTGCCTGCGATTGCAGGGGGAAGATTCCGTCGACCCACAGGAGATTTCTTCGGAGCTTCTAGTGCAGAGAGGAGGCAGACTACCCCCACAGCATGCACCACCAGGAAAACAGTCGAGAAGGCGGCAGGATCAGCGTTACAGTGTCGCAGTAGTCGTCTTTGCTACTTTGTTGCAGTTTTGCAAGCTTCCAGCGCGGTCAGCAGTCGATTCCTTGGCAGAAGGTGAAGAGAGAGATGCAGAGGAACTCTGATGAGCTCTTGCATTCGTTATCTAAGGAATTCCCCAAAGCAGAGACCCTAAATAGCCAGAAAAGAGGGTTTGGCTACTTAGGAGAGAGGATAGGCTAGCAACACCTGTAGGAGCCTATCAGAAGGAGTCTCTGACGTCACCTGCTGGCCCTGGCCACTCACAGCAGTCCAGTGTGCCAGCAGCACCTCTGTTTCCAAGATGGCAGAGGTCTGGAGCACACTGGAGGAGCTCTGGGCACCTCTCAGTGGAGGTGCAGGTCAGGGGAGTGGTCACTCCCCTTTCCTTTGTCCAGTTTCGCGTCAGAGCAGGGCTGAGGAGTCCCTGAACCGGTGTAGACTGGCTTATGCAGAAATGGGCACCATCTGTGCCCATGAAAGCATTTCCAGAGGCTGGGGGAGGCTACTCCTCCCCTGCCTTCACACCTTTTTCCAAAGGGAGAGGGTGTAACACCCTCTCTCTGAGGAAGTCCTTTGTTCTGCCTTCCTGGGCCAAGCCTGGCTGGACCCCAGGAGGGCAGAAACCTGTCTGATGGGTTGGCAGCAGCAGCAGCTGCAGTGAAACCCCTGAAAAGGCAGTTTGGGGCAGAGGGGGCAATTCCATGATCTTAGACATGTTACATGGCCATATTCGGAGTTACCATTGTGAAGCTACACATAGGTAGTGACCTATGTGTAGTGCACGCGTGTAATGGTGTCCCCGCACTCACAAAGTCCGGGGAATTTGCCCTGAACGATGTGGGAGCACCTTGGCTAGTGCCAGGGTGCCCACACACTAAGTAACTTAGCACCCAACCTTTACTAGGTAAAGGTTAGACATATAGGTGACTTATAAGTTACTTAAGTGCAGTGGTAAATGGCTGTGAAATAACGTGGACGTTATTTCACTCAGGCTGCAGTGGCAGGCCTGTGTAAGAATTGTCAGAGCTCCCTATGGGTGGCAAAAGAAATGCTGCAGCCCATAGGGATCTCCTGGAACCCCAAATACCATGGGTACCTCAGTACCATATACTAGGGAATTATAAGGGTGTTCCAGTATTCCAATGTGAATTGGTGAAATTGGTCACTAGCCTGTTAGTGACAATTTGGAAAGAAATGAGAGAGCATAACCACTGAGGTTCTGGTTAGCAGAGCCTCAGTGAGACAGTTAGGCATCACACAGGGAACACATACATATAGGTCACAAACTTATGAGCACTGGGGTCCTGGCTAGCAGGGTCCCAGTGACACATAACAAACATACTGAAAACATAGGGTTTTCTATATGAGCACTGGGCCCTGGCTGGCATGTTCCCAGTGAGACAGTGAAAACACCCTGACATACACTCACAAACAGGCCAAAAGTGGGGGTAATAAGGCTAGAAAGAGGCTACTTTCTCACACAACCCCCCCCCCAAACGAAGGACAATAAGGCTAACCTTGGCCAGTTGAGACTTTATTGTCTAAGTGGTGATAAGTAGAGAGTAGCTCTGCAATAGACTGGTTACTCCCTTTATCATCCACTATATGGTTACTTCCCTGTGGGGATGTAAACCACCCTGTTTGAAGTTTTTTAGCTAAGCAACAATGTGAAGATGTATTTTCAGAGTTTCTATCAGTAAGTTTTAGTTTAGAGCAGTAGGAATTATCCACTGAACCTATTTGTATTGATGGAAATGCCAGACAGGGATGCTGTCTCAGTAAAGCCATAGATGGGCAAAAACTTTGTCCATATGGCTGGAAGAGAGAACAGGGATGCTGTTTCTCTTTAGTTGGAGTAGGGCAGGGATGCTGTCCTATGAGCTCCACATTAGGGCAGGGATGCTGTCCTCAGTGTTGTGAGGTAGTGCAGGGTTTCTGCACTAAACTTTCTCTGGGAGGGTTGGAGGGATGCTCCTTGTTAACTAAAATGGTGCTCTTTTTCTCACCAATGTTAGTTATCCCACAGAGAGGTACTTCCACCACAGGGAGTACAGCTTTGCCAGCTAATGATTCCCTTGGAACAGGTGCCACCCCAGAAGAGGTTTCTCCCACCACAGGAATGGTATCCTGAATGGTAGGGTGGTTAGGGGATACTGTGATACCCTTTTTACCTGTTGATGGAGAGGGATCCTGAGTTTTCAGGCCTTCTCTCCTTTGCTTTTTCATTTCAGTAGAAATGAGAGGGAACAATTCCTCTGGGATGCCCAGCATGGCTGCATGGGCATAAAACTCTACATCAGCCCAACCTGAGGCCTCTAGGTCATTACCTAAGAGACCGTCTACAGGTAAGCTAGGTGATACTACCACCTGCTTAGGGCCAGTAACTCCACCCCAACTAAACTGAATTATAGCTAAGGGAAGAAACTTAGTGGAGTTATGGACATCAATAATCTTATACTGTTGTCCAATGATGTGTTGTTCAGGATGCACTAGGTTTTCAGTTACCAAAGTGATACTGGCACCTGTGTCCCTGTAGGCCAAGGCCTCAACACCATTTATTGAAACTGTCTGCCTGTACTTATCCATTGTAAGGGGACAAGCAGCCAGTGTGGCAAGGCCAATGCCACTAGGTGTAACAGAAACTGTCTTGGGACTGACTACCCCAGTTTCTACTATGGACCTATAAGTGAACCCAACTACACCCTTAACTTGACTGTTGCCAGCAGTCCCACCACTAGTACCACTACTGCTAAGGGCACTAGAGCTCGATGTATTAGTGGTGGTAGGCTCAGGGGGTTTACCTGGACAGGACTTATCCCCTGGCCTATGGTCTCTGTTTTTACACACAAAGCACCAAGGCTTTTTAACTTGTGTAGGTTGAGAAGAAGAGGAAGAATTTGTTTTATCCCCACCCCCTGAAGAGTGTTTAAGATTTGAAGTGGGATCTTTGGTTTTACCCTTATCCCCATGCTTATCTTGAGATTTTTCACCATCTTTCTTCTTGCCATCTTTGTCACCCCCTGTATGAACTTTTCTGTTCACTCTTGTTCTGACCCATTTGTCTGCCTTCTTTCCCAATTCTTGGGGAGAGGTCAGATCAGAGTCTACTCGGTACTGGTGCAACAAATCAGACACACAATTATTAAGAATATGCTCTCTCAGGATTAAGTTATACAGGCTTTCATAATCAGTAACTTTACTGATATGTAACCACCCCTCCAAGGCCTTCACTGAATGGTCAACAAAGTCTACCCAGTCTTGTGAAGACTCCTTTTTGGTCTCTCTGAACTTCATCCTGTACTGTTCAGTGGTTAAGCCATAACCATCCAGGAGTGCATTCTTAAGAACTGCAAAATTATTAGCATCACTTTCTTTCACAGTAAGGAGCCTATCCCTACCCTTTCCACTAAATGATAGCCATAGGATAGCAGCCCACTGCCTTTGAGGGACATCCTGTACAACACAGGCCCTCTCAAGTGCAGCAAACCACTTGTTAATGTCATCCCCCTCCTTATAAGGGGGAACTATCTTATGTAGATTCCTAGAATCATGCTCTTTTGCAGGATGACTATGGGGAATACTGCTGCTGCCACCATGGGGTTCTAAACCCAATTTCTGTCTTTCTCTTTCTACTTCTAAGGACTGTCTATCCAAATCCAGCTGTTGCTTCTTGAGCTTCAGCCTGGTTTGTTCCACTCTCAATCTATTGAGCTCCCTTTCTAACACTCTGTCATCAGGGTGGGTGGGTGGGACATGCCTAGAAACAGAAGTATGGTGAGAATGAACAGAAGGAGACCTGTCCCTAACAGATGGCATCCTAACAGCTTCGCTAACAGAAACATCACTTCTACTATGATGAGAAGGAATACTCTTACTGTGATGTGAGACAACACTCTCAGTATGGTGTGACTCTACATCAGTACCAGCTATGCTAGGTTGTCTGATAATGGACAGGCTAGGAAGTTTCCTTTCTAAATCTTTTGCTAGGGGTGCCCATGATCAGATTGGGAACCATCAGCTAACTTTTCAACAGAAGTGCCATCTTTGGCCTTATCCTGTTCAACAAGCATATTCACCAACAGTTCTCTAGAGGGATTCTTCCCTACACTTAAACCTCTTTCTATGCAGAGACTCCTTGCTCCTTTCCAGCTAAGGTGATCATAAGCAAGTTTGAACAGATCAACAGTTTGGCCTGTGCCAGACATTTTTAGAAAGTGTTTAAGTGATAAAAAAAGTAAGAAAAAAGTTTTTCAGAACTTTTGGAAAGACAGAAAAAAACTTTTAAAACTTTTTAAGAACTTTTTAGAAAGTTTAGAGGTACTTTTCAGCACTTTAGAAAAGAAGTGAGGGAAGAAAAGCGAAACTTTTTGGTTAAGTGTACATACACTGAACTTGTTTTGTGTATTTTTCTCTTATGAAAAGTACAGTGACAAAAGTGGTAAGTAGTTGCAAAGTACTTATCCCACCGCTGCACAACCAATGTAGGAGGCTGGACTGGCTTGTAGCGAGTACCAAGGGGTACTTACACCTTGCACCAGGCCCAGGTATCCCTTATTAGTGTATAGGGTGTCTAGCAGCTTAGGCTGATAGATAATGGTAGCTTAGCAGAGCAGCTTAGGCTGAACTAGGAGACGAGTGAAGCTCCTACAGTACCACTAGTGTCACTTGCACAATATCATAAGAAAACACAATACACAGATATACTAAAAATAAAGGTACTTTATTTTTATGACAATATGCCAAAGTATCTCAGTGAGTACCCTCAGTATGAGGATAGCAAATATACAAATGTACACAATACCAAAAATATGCAGTATAGTCTTAGAAAACAGTGCAAACAATGTATAGTTACAATAGGTTGCAATGGGAGCAGATAGGGATAGGGGCAACACAAACCATATACTCCAAAAGTGGAATGCGAACCACGAATGGACCCCAAACCTATGTGACCTTGTAGAGGGTCGCTGGGACTGTAGGAAAACAGTTAAGGTTAGAAAAATAGCCCACCCCAAGACCCTGAAAAGTGAGTGCAAAGTGCACTAAAGTTCCCCTAAGAGCACAGAAGTCGTGATAGGGGAATTCTGCAGGAAAGACCAACACCAGCAATGCAACAACGATGGATTTCCAGACGAGAGGACCTGTGGAACAAGCGGACCAAGTCCAAAAGTCACAAGCAAGTCGGAGATGGGCAGATGCCCAGGAAATGCCAGCTGTGGGTGCAAAGAAGCTGCTACTAGACAGTAGAAGCTGAGGATTCTGCAAGAACGACAAGGGCTAGAAACTTCCCCTTTGGAGGATGGATGTCTAACGTCGTGAAGAGTTGTGCAGAAGGGTTTTCCTGAAGAAAGACCGTAAACAAGCCTTGCTAGCTGCAAATCGTGTGGTAAGGGTTTTCGGATTGTGTTGTGGCCCAGGAGGGACCAGGATGTTGCCAATTGCGCCTGGGGACAGAGGGGGCGTCCAGCAAGACAAGGAGCCCTCTCAGAAGCAGGCAGCACCCGGAGAAGTGCCAGAACAGGCACTACGAAGAGGAGTGAAACGGTGCTCACCCGAAGTTGCACAAGAGAGTCCCATGCCGCCAGAGGACAACTCAGGAGGTCCTGCAATGCAGGTTAGAGTGCTGTGGACCCAGGCTTGGCTGTGCACAAAGGATTTCCGCCGGAAGTACACAGAGGCCGGAGTAGCTGCAAAAGACGCGGTTCCCAGCAATGCAGTCTGGCGTGGGGAGGCAAGGACTTACCTCCACCAAACTTGGACTGAAGAGTCACTGAACTATGGGAGTCACTTGGACAGGGTTGCTGGATTCAAGGGACCTCGCTCGTCATGCTGAGAGGAGACCCAGGGTACCGGTAATGCAGTTCTTTGGTGCCTGCAGTTGCAGGGGGAAGATTCCGTCAACCCACAGGAGATTTCTTTGGAGCTTCTAGTGCAGAGAGGAGGCAGACTACCCCCACAGCATGCACCACCAGGAAAACAGTCAAGAAGGCGGCAGGATCAGCGTTACAGTGTCGCAGTAGTCGTCTTTGCTACTTTGTTGCAGTTTTGCAAGCTTCCAGCGCGGTCAGCAGTCGATTCCTTGGCAGAAGGTGAAGAGAGAGATGCAGAGGAACTCTGATGAGCTCTTGCATTCGTTATCTAAGGAATTCCCCAAAGCAGAGACCCTAAATAGCCAGAAAAGAGGGTTTGGCTACTTAGGAGAGAGGATAGGCTAGCAACACCTGAAGGAGCCTATCAGAAGGAGACTCTGACGTCACCTGCTGGCCCTGGCCACTCACAGCAGTCCAGTGTGCCAGCAGCACCTCTGTTTCCAAGATGGCAGAGGTCTGGAGCACACTGGAGGAGCTCTGGGCACCTCCCGGGGGAGGTGCAGGTCAGGGGAGTGGTCACTCCCCTTTCCTTTGTCCAGTTTCGCGCCAGAGCAGGGCTGAGGGGTCCCTGAACCGGTGTAGACTGGCTTATGCAGAAATGTGCACCATCTGTGCCCATTAAAGCATTTCCAGAGGCTGGGGGAGGCTACACCTCCCCTGCCTTCACACCTTTTTCCAAATGGAGAGGGTGTAACACCCTCTCTCTGAGGAAGTCCTTTGTTCTGCCTTCCTGGGCCAAGCCTGGCTGGACCCCAGGAGGGCAGAAACCTGTCTGAGGGGTTGGCAGCAGCAGCAGCTGCAGTGAAACCCCTGAAAAGGCAGTTTGGCTGTACCTGGGTCTGTGCTACAGACCCGTGGGATCATGGGATTGTGCCAATAATGCCAGGATGGCATAGAGGGGGCAATTCCAATTCTTAGACATGTTACATGGCCATATTCGGACTTACCATTGTGAAGCTACACATAGGTAGTGACCTATGTGTAGTGCACACGTGTAATGGTGTCCCCGCACTCACAAAGTCCGGGGAATTTGCCCTGAACGATGTGGGAGCACCTTGGCTAGTGCCAGGGTGCCCACACACTAAGTAACTTAGCACCCAACCTTTACTAGGTAAAGGTTAGACATATAGGTTACTTATAAGTTACTTAAGTGCAGTGGTAAATGGCTGTGAAATAACGTGGACGTTATTTCACTCAGGCTGCAGTGGCAGGCCTGTGTAAGAATTGTCAGAGCTCCCTATGGGTGGCAAAAGAAATGCTGCAGCCCATAGGGATCTCCTGGAACCCCAATACCCTGGGTACCTCAGTACCATACACTAGGGAATTATAAGGGTGTTCCAGTATGCCAATGTGAATTGGTGAAATTGGTCACTAGCCTGTTAGTGACAATTTGGAAAGAAATGAGAGAGCATAACCACTGAGGTTCTGGTTAGCAGAGCCTCAGTGAGACAGTTAGGCATCACACAGGGAACACATACATATAGGTCACAAACTTATGAGCACTGGGGTCCTGGCTAGCAGGGTCCCAGTGACACATAACAAACATACTGAAAACATAGGGTTTTCTATATGAGCACTGGGCCCTGGCTGGCAGGATCCCAGTGAGACAGTGAAAACACCCTGACATACACTCACAAACAGGCCCAAAGTGGGGGTAATAAGGCTAGAAAGAGGCTACTTTCTCACACGAGGTCCGAGAGTACAGAGGTCTGATCAAGGAGGACCAATGGTGCAATAAGCAAATGGACAAGGACTGGGAAGACCACAACTGAAAAAGACCAGGGTTCGCAAGAGCAGTAAACCTTAGATCAGCAGGTGCAGGAGGAATATCAAACCCCATGAAGTCCAGGCTTGGTGGGACCAGAATCAAAAGGTCCACAAGGTTCAGATTCAGGGGGACCCTATCACAGGGTGACAAGGACTACATGAACCAGGTAACCCATTAAAGGAGAACTGGGAGGACCAGTGCTACAGGGATGAGGAAGACAAGACCCAGGAGCGCCTTTTTTTGTTAAATCTTTTTTTATTGATTTTATCCATTTAACATAGCGCCAGCTTATACCGTAAAAATTTGGTAGGCATTGATATTTGGCAGACGAAGGAAGCAATTTTATGATTTATACATTCAAACTCCATGAGGAAGAAAAACAATATAATGCATGAGGTGATTACGTAAGGTCCGTGAGTTACTTTCAACCGATCTAGGGTCAGCCCAGTTCGGGCATAAACGTGTTCCTTCATATGGGAAATTATTGATGTATTTGTAGGTGCAACAACAGTAAAAAAAAGAAGTACATAATATAAAAGGAACTTGTAACAAAACTTTAGCTCGTGCCCAACTCCACCCGCTCCCAGTGACAAGACCAGACTATATGAAGGAAGTCTGCCCCTATTAAATTGCAACGAGGGCAAGCTGAATCCACACTGTTAAAATATCTGTTACTGCGGGTTGGCGCGAGGTAAGCTCTGTGTAATATGTAATATTGAATAGGGCGGAATCTGGCATTACAGGGGAAATTAGTATGACCGGATGGTACCACCACCCAAGCGGCATCAGTGAGAGGTCTTGTTAGATCTCCCTCCCAAAGTGGCTAGTAAAGTGGCATGTGCATTCGCTGTAAGGGCTCTAAGCACATCAGTGAACCATTGAATCAGGTGTCTACCTTGCCCCATAACTTGCAAGTATTGCACCAGTAGGTGTGTGGGAGGCTCGGAGGCCATATCTCCCCATCTGCGCGATAGTGCCCGGAGTATCAAATTGTACAAAAGAAACTGCCCTAGTGGCAGCACCGTCTCCGTTGAAAGCTCAACGAACTGAAACAGAACACCTCCGCTGTAGAGATCACCCAGAGTGTGCAGATCAGCTGCATGCCAAGGACCCAGTTCAGCAGCAGTTGTGCGACGTGCACCACGCTGTACACCCAGTAAGGCCAGGACTGGAGCATAGGGAACAGTGTCACTTGTGAGACGCAGGGACCTACGGTAACAGCGATGAGCCACCTTAAGCAGAAGCTCCGCGGGGGTCGCAGCTTAGTAAGGGGGTGAAAGAGATGCAGTAGTCGAGTTAGTGTCCAGGGTGGGGAATTGGTTGAGGTATCAGTTAGTTGGAGACCCATCAGCCAACGCGCTACCCATTGAAGTTGGGAGGCAAGATAATAATGCTCCTTGTTTGGAACCGAGAGGCCATCCTGGGACAGTGGTAGATAGAGCGTTTTCAACGCCACCCTACAGCGACCCTGATTCCAAATGAATTCCCGTATTCTAGGCTCCAATTTACAGAGAAGCCAACTGGAACATAATGAGGCAAATTAGAGAAGTAGTATGGGAGGCGAGGGAGGACCATCATTTTCAAGAGGGCGATCGTACCGGCCACCGAGAATGGCAAGGTCTGCCAGAAGGTCATCTGTGACCGGATGGAGGACACTGCTTTGCAGAGATTACCATTGTGGAGGTCCCTTTCTGTATGAAATACCTGTATGCCCAGGTAACAGAACGTCCTGGATTGCCAGGGACGTCCGTTCCAGAAATTCGTAGTCTCGGGTCCGGCTGTCCCGGATCAAAAGGGAAGAGGCATGATTTCACCCAATTAACTCGCAGGCCGGAGAGTGCAGCAAAACGATGAAGGGTGGCTGCAATATCAGAAGGAACATTGCCAATATCTCAGAGATACAAAAGGAGATCATCTGTATATAGAGAGATTCTATTCAGCCCGTCACCCAGTGGGATACCCCAAGTTCGCCAGGTCCTGCGGAACTCCACAGCCAGGGGCTCCATCGCTAAAGTAAACAACAGTGGAGAGAGGGGGCAGCCCTGTCTAGTGCCTCTTCCCACCTCAATTGGGTCAGATATAAGTGTACCAACCTTAAACCTAGAATGAGGCCGAGTATAAAACAGCTGGATCATGCATAGGAAGTGTGGGCCGGACCCAAATCGGCGCAGCGATTCGAACAAGTAAGACCATTCCAAGGAATCAAAGGCCTTCTTCAGGTCGAGCACCAGGCATCCTGTGCGAGGATAGTTCTGCATTGAATACTGAATGACTCTGAATGGGCGCCGGATCTTGTGCAAGGTGTCCCATGCCGGCACAAAGCCATTTTGATCTAAGTGTACCAATTGTGGGACCACAGGTGCCAATCGGACCGCCAGGATCTTGGCTAGAATTTTGTAATCAGTATTGAGCATCTCTAACGGCCTGTAGGAGCCCATTTCAGATGGGTCCTTGCCCGGCTTAGGGAGCAACACCAGCAGCGCCTCGTGCTTCGAAGCTGGCAAGACCTCCTCCTGCAGTGACTGCTCATACAGAGAGAGAAGACAGGCATTACAGAGAAGGACTTTTAAAAGTCGGACGGAAGACCATCCGGGCCAGGTGTTTTGCCTGCTGATAGAGCTAATATACCCCCGCACACCTCATCCAACATCAGGGGCGCCTCCCGTTCTGCACATTGGTCATCCAACAGACATAGTAAGGTAAGTGCGGAAAAAAAGTCAGTCCCCGTCTCTAGGTCCGTTGACACCGCTGAACAGTAAATCGACTGGTAGTGCCCAGTAAATTCAGAGTGGATCTCCCGAGGAATGTGGAGCATGTTTCCAGCTGCCAAAAAAATTGCCAAAATAGGGCTTCGATCTTGGTCCTGGTGAATAAGCCAGGCCAACAACTTGCTCAAGCGATCTGCCAGAGCAAGTGTGCGAGCCGAGTAAACTGCGTAATTTAAATAGCGCAATTTCTCTAAAAAGGAGATGTGCTCTGCTCTGGCCTTTGCAAGTTATTGAGAGTCCAGTGCAGTATGGGATTGTCTACATTCGTACCCCATCAGGGACCTCTCCACTCTGGTCAAGTCGCTCTCAAGAAATCTCCGCAAATTCCATTGTGTGCCCATACAATGACCTCTGATAAAGACTTTAAATGCCTCCCATTCAACTAGTTCACAGGACGCCGTGCCCATATTATGATCAAAGTATTCGGGGATTGCCTTGGCTAACGAGGCCCTAAAAGGGGCATCCTCCAGAAGTTCCGGACTGAGTCGCCATGAAGGGACGGCGGACTGGGGAGTATCCCACCCCAATTGCAGAAGCTGTGGAATGTGATCCGAGTGAGTGCGGCCCAGGTAATCAGAACATTGTATTGCAGAATATAAGTTAGTAGTGCACACCATCCTGTCAAGGCGGACATGTAAGTGGTGTGGAACATAGTAGAACGAGTATACCCTAGTGGTGGATGGCGTTGACGCCACACATCTACCATCTGCCAGTGCTGGAGCCAGTTGCGCAGAGCCAGTGCAGCTGCTACTGTTGGACAGTGGGCAGTGGTGGGAACGAGTGGTCTAATGAGGGGTCCAGGATACTATTAAAGCTGCCCCCAATAACCAGGGGAGAACATCTAGCGAGACTGGAGATTGGAGAGTGTGTGTAAGAAAGAAGCTTGATCTGTATTTGGTGCATATATAGATCCCAACATCACGGCTCGGCCAGCAAGGCGTCAGAGCATCAGTACGTAACGCCCCTGCTCACCAACAATACGATCATCAGCTACAAATGGAGAGCCCGGCCTACTCCAAATAAGTGCCCCCCAGACATAAGAGGAGAAACCTGTCGCATAAAGCTGCCCACGCCAGCGCCGCTGTAGTCTAGCCACTTCAGGTTGCACAAGATGAGTCTCCTGCAGGAACGCTATGTGTATTGAATGCCTTTTAAGCTAAGAGTATATGGAATAACTGCGTGCTGGCGTGTGTATGCCTCGCACATTCCATGTAAGGAGTTTGAAGGGATTCATGGTGGATTCGTGAGTGTACAGAGGACTGATGGCCCAACTCCAGGGATAGGGATAGGGAGCAGGCAGGGCGTACATAGGCTCCATACAGAACATAACCAAAACAGCTGAGGACCAACAACAGGCCCAATAGTAACATAAGTGAATACCATTACAGCAGAGGGACAACAGCTATCTGCCAAAACTAAGTAGTACGCCGATGTAGCGCAAACAGTTCTAGAACATAAAAGACCCCTCTAGTGGGGATGTGGGGTAGGCAAGGTGTTAGAGATGTAGTAATAGCCTGGGCAGAACACCTGATCCAGCATGATAGCGGGGAGGCAATCATGGTAGAGCGCAGCGTGTAAGGCAGAGGACACATGGAGGCGCGAATCCCGGTGGCCCACAGGCTGGTGATCATAATCAACAAGGTCAACAGAACAGAGCAAACAAATAGTCCCATGCAAAGACAAAAGTATGCAGCATTTCAGCAACAGTTATATGGCTAGCGCCACTGACAGTGAACTTTGACACAAGCCGTTATACAGTAAAATTAGTAATTATTGGGTAGAGTCAGATTAGTTCATCAGCTGTCTGAGGTGTCACTGCTGGGCGGTGGGATGACCCAGGTTCAGAGGATGTCTCGAAGGAGGAGCTCTCATCTCCGATAGAGTTCGTGGGGTCCACCTTACCATCCAAAGCCACTGATAGGACACTAATGGCTGCCACGGTTTGCAATGCACATCGGCGTTCCTGTATAATTTGTTTCAGGCCGGGAGAGTGTCGCACTTCTCCTGAGGCAGCTGCGTGTCTTTTGCGGTTCTGACGTTGACAGGGCTGTAGGTCCCGGGTCGCCATATCGGTTATGTCAGGGTGTCGCCAATTGACCAAGTCTGAAGATTCTAGCCAGTCCCAAGTCTCATCCGGCGTGTTGAAGAAGTGTGTTTATCATCTGCCACTACACGCAATCTGGCCGGGAACACAAGGGAAAATGACAGATTAAGGGAGCGGAGTTTGCGCTTGACTGTCAGGAAGGATGCACGCTCTCTTTGTACGGCAATGGTGTAATCCGGGAATATCATAACCGGGGCATTGTGCACATGGATTGCAGGTAGTATTCTCACCGCTCGTAGTATAATGTCTCTGTCTGCATAGTGTAAAAGCCGGAGAAGGAATGTATGTGGTCCAGCACCCAGCGGGCGGGCTCTAATAGGGACTCTGTGAGCTCGTTCAAATGAGAAAAAGGGCGTCAACGAGCCCTCCGGCATCAGCCCCGGGGCCAGGTCTCAGCAAAAGCAACCACATTCGGGTTTTCCGCTCCTTCTGGTAGGCCTACTAATCCGAGGTTGTTCCATCTAGTACGACCCTCTGCGTCTTCTGCTCAGTGCTCCAGCATCCCTATGCGGTCCAACACATCTTGAAGTGAAACCTCCAGTAAGTCCGTCTTAGGCGTTAGGTCCTGGACCCGATCCTCTAGTATGCGGGTTCTATTCACTAGTATGTGGTGGTCTACATGTAGGAGGGTGAGATCACTGGCCACCTTGTCAATTTTGCCCTCCGAGGAGGTTCAGGCTTGCTCCAGAGAGGTGCCTATGTGTTCCACAGCTTCCAGCACCGCATCCAATTTAGTGCCATCCAGGGACAGAGTCTCCTATCGCAGCGTCTGCGGTCTGGCTCCGGTTCCAGAGCGGAGGCAACCCGCTCCTGCCATGGTGTTGCCCAGGAAGGGGCTCTGTCGTAAGGCATTGGTCACTGGCGTGGGAGCCCGTGTATTACCGTCCATGCAGGAGGCCCGCTTACATACACAATATTACAGACCAGGCACAGCAGCACGAGCAGCCTCTCTCCCTGCTGTGCCCAGTTGCACAGGAGTCACACCAGTTCAGCACCACTATAGATCAGCTTCAATAATGACTGGCAGTTCCAGCCAGTTAGTGTAAAATACGCAGTGTGTGGGAGTCGGTCAGGCGGGGCATCGCTCATGTACTCCAGTCCACAGCTCTGGGTCCCACAGCAGGTACTGACCCGGCCTCTTCCCTCCTCTGTCGCCGGGGGTGGAAAGATGGGCTTCTTCAGGCCTGCACTGTCAAAAGGGTCCAAGGGGCTCCTCACCTATCGCCCTCCGTTTCACTGCGGCAGCATAGACTGGCCCTCAGTGCTCGTGGCGGCAGAGTCCAATAGGCCCGCACCCTCAGCTGCCGCCGGGACCAGCAAACTCTGGCTGAATTCGTGCCACCAAATGGGACCAGCGCTTACCTCCAGCTCTGCCCGGCGGTCCTGGTTCCACTGCATTTAGCCCAACCCAGTGGGCAGTGTCGCATCGGGTGCCTCACGCGACTCCTCCGGTCTGCCGCTCTCTCCAAGCCCAAGGGAAGCGCCGCACAGGACTAGGCTTCACAGGTCCGGCCGTACAGCGACCTCAGAGCAGGCCGTACCCCACGTTTCCTCGTGCAGGCCGGTCGCTCCACCAACAGCCCAGATAGGCCCACCGCACTCACGAACGGTTCCCCCCTGCTCCAGGGGGATTCCGCACTTGGATGAGCGCTGCTGGAAGCTTCGCTCTGCTCCATAGATCCAATTAAATTGCAGATAAATGGGGTGCTGACGTGGAGCGCTTTCAGCTTGCCCCCGCCATCTTAGCCGGCAAGCCACACCCCCCAGACCCAGGAGCACCTTTACTAGAAGGAGCATGATAGAAGGGACCAGGATCAGATGGACAAAAACAAGGTGGAAAATCCAAACCGCGAGAAAAGGCGGATTAGTAGAATTAGGAAGGGACCAGAGTTCTAGGGGAATAGGAGGGCTAGGGAAAGGCCAGTTTTGACAGCACCAGAAGACCCAGTACAGAAGGACCAGACAGAGGAGTACCAGAACTAAGACCAGAACTACATGGATCAGGCAAACCAAGAGCAGAAGGATTAGACACAGGTAAACTAGGGGACTAGATAAACCAAGCAAGCAGGATCTGGAGGACTGATGAACAAGAACTTGGGTGAGGGAGGGGCGTGGCCGACCATCGAGAAAGGTGGCCACTTGCTAAGGTGCCTTCGGCACCCACTTGCCTAAATCCCCTAATATCCATCTACTAATCAGCTCCCTGTTCCTTTCCCGCAGCAGGAAGGAATGGGGAACCTATTGAGGTGACATGAACAATGACTGACCAAGCTGGGGCCTACTGCGTGGCTGCATTCTCCATTCCTTGGTGGCCAAAAGAGGTGGCACCAGAAGGAGGCACAGGTGTTGGAGGTGCTGTGCCCCAGCCCTAAGTTGTCTGGAAAGTGTCTGCGGCTCATCCACAACATGGCGGGGTGAGGCTCCTGAGCTTGGGCCGAGCAGAGGAAGGGAGGACAATGGGGAAGCCACCCACTTTGCACTCAGATCTACAGAGGGAGCTAGGAGGAGAGCCTGGGCCCTCATGCCAAGTAAAAGCGAGTTTCACCATGCAAATACACCCCCAGTCATTAAGGAAGAAGGGATGTGATCCCCCCATCACTGACACTACTGTCCTAGGGAGTGACAACAGAGCCCCTGGTGGGAACATGGTGTCAATTGAGGAGGCAAATGAGGTGGAGGGGTACATAGAGAGTCACCTGATTCTAGATCAGGCATGCTATGATTGGTGAATGGAGCCACAAAATATCTTTGCCCGCATATTTAATCACTGAGACCAAGAGTTTTACTGCAAGCCTCCTGACACAATCCATCAATTCGCATGAGAACGCCACTATCAGCATCTTTTCAGACTCCACACTCTGTGTACAGAAGATGTGGCACAGTTTTGGTGAGCTCAAGAGGGTCTTGAGACAGTGAGACCTCAAATACTCCATTATGTTTCTGCAAAACTGATGATATCTGTGGAGATAAAGACATGGCACTTTGGGATCCCGAACAAGGCCTGGAACTGGTTTGAGGGCTGGAGGCCAGTAGGTGGGATGTAGGGCACAGTGACAGCATACTACTCCACCACCTACTGAAAAATGAGAGACTTGAGAACTTCAGAGGGAGTCTAGGGAGAGCAGGCAAAGGTTGTTGACACTGGAGAAAGCAGAGGGCACCCTGCCTGATGGGGCCCTGGGGAACTTGACAGAAACTTCCAGTGGGTGCCATAGAGGGACAGCCTCCTTGAGAGGTCCAGGTGGAGGGAGGTGCCATGGTTGCCATCTGAAAGGTAGAAATTGGCCGTGCCCTGGAGTGGGGTGGAAATTCCTCCCCTCGCCCCCAGGCTTAACTGCACTGAATAGGCAACAGTGAACAATAAGCAGGAGATGGGGGGAACGCATGGATTAACCTTTTATGTTGGCCAAGCAACCCTGTTGGTGTGCACTGATTTGGGATGACAGGCGCTCTGCAATGTTGGGGAGGTGGACAGTTTTAAACCTGCGATGCAGTGAGGCAGGGGAGGAGCTTGTTGGGGGAGTTACCTACTTTGGATGCCTTTTTTTGGTTGTGTAAACTCATTGTAAGACTATGCAAAGAGAGAATGCTATCTGACCCCACACTGTCTGGCCAGCCGGTCTCTACCTCGAAACATACAATTGGTCCGGCACAAGGCTGTAGAAGATAACGCTCATCCATAGCTAGTGTGAGCTTGTTGGAAACTGCTCTCATGAAATGTTAATGGGGTTGACAGAGCAATCAGGATAAACAGGACCAGAAACAGTCCTAGGAGGACCAGTGGAACCAGAACCAAGTGGGGCAGGACCTGACGATCTACGTAGAGCAGGAGTTCCAGGAACCATGGCATCAGGACCAGACTGGCTAGGATAAAGAGGACCAGGACAACCAGAATCAAGAGGACCAATCGGACTACAGCAGCACCAAAATGACCAAATACATCCCAGAGGGACTAATATTTACTGGTGGACGTAGTACAGGTGGACCATGAGGACAGGGACCAAGGCAAGGAGAATCAGGATGACCCAAACCAGGAGGACTGAAAGTGCCATACCTAGGAGAACTAGGACAACAGGGCTAGTTAGAGAAGGACCATCCATACCAGCAAGGTGGGGAGGAACAGCAGTACCAGGATCAAGAGGCCCGGGGAGGGCTAAGACATGGAAGGACCAGGAGGAGGACTAAGAGAACTAGAGTCCAGGAGGACTAGAACCATAAGTGCCAAATTCAGGAAACCTGCACTATGGTGATGAAAACTAGTCATGTGAGTACCTAGGAAGAGGACCAGGAGGACCAAAACAGGAGGACTTGGAACAGGACCAAACAGAGAACCAACACCAGCCTGAAGATATAGAAGGATCTGGAGAAGATAGTATAAGACTGGGAGCAGGGGAGACCTATGTGGTTCTAGGCCACATGTTTTAGAATATCCTTTTTGTAAATGGTTCTCAGTAATGCTACTTATGTTGTCAACCCCTAGAAACCTCTGGTTTTTGTGGCCCACTAATGGCACTGGTAAGCATTTGCTGGAAAATTAGAGCATGCAAACTAAATAAAAAGCCTTGTATGTCACACGTTTAATAGCAGTTGCTGCCTGATGCTGGCACAGAGGGTAGAGAGACGGAAACTTGGCAGAGACGTGTAAAGTTGGAGGGTGAAGTGGAGTGTGATCTTTGACGGATGGTAGAAAGGGCTTGAGAAACTCAGTGGGCTTAAGTCAGCAAAAATAGTTAATGGGTGATAAAGAGAGTTAAAGGGGTGTGGCAGTCAGAAAAGAGGATGATCATACGAAGGCTCTGATGAGCAGATAAGAGGATGTGGGGGCTCTAGATAGATAATCTCAGATGGCCCATGAAGAGATTCTGAGTATCAAAGGGCTCTCACTGCCAGCAATGATAGTTTCAGCACCGGACAAGTTATCTATCAAACTCTGAAGAGGTAGACATAGGTTGATAGGGTGTAGGAGATACCTATGTGGAAGAAATGTTTGAAAGGCCAGCAAAGAGGCACTGAGTTTCAAGACCAGTAGAACAGTCAGTGTGACTCACGGACCTTTGTGCTGAGATTCTATGTGGATGTATGTGTGCTGGATATGTAGCAAGTGTGTAGTAGAAAGACTCTATATGTCATGAAGGTTTAAGTGCTGAGACCAGAAGGATGCATTTTAGATGGTCCATGCTTTAGCACGGCACGTGATGGAGAGTATATACAGCTTCCCTCGGCAGGGACGTCCTCTCTAGGGCTGGAGACTAAGGGCCCTATTACGACCTTGACAAAGGGGTTTTCTTCCATCACAAATGTGGCAAATATTCCGTCCGCCTTATTACAATCCCATTATATGCAATGGAGATCGTAATATGGTGGATGGGATATCACATTTGTGATGGAGGAAACCCCTCTGTCAATGTCGTAATAAGGCCCTCCGACTTCTAAAGTGAAGGACTATGGAGAAAAGTCTATCTATAGAAATTCTGTGAGGTCCTTCTTAGAATAAGGCAGCTAATTAGTTCTTCATGAGTGGCAACATAGGGTAGATGGTAGAAGTGAGGGGTACGTATAAGCATGGCATGTGCTTTTGCTTGTGCCTGATGACTACCCAGGTAGGTTGATTACAGCCAGGTGCTCGCATGTCATGTTTCATGGTATCCTTGTTTTGGATACTCCTGCTTGGGTCTAGCACTATTGCTACTGCCATGACAGCTAACAATTAGCACAAAGGCTGTGTCTGAGCTACAGTCAGAAAATGAAATTTGAAAGAGAATCACACCAAATCAGTTCTGAAGCCTCAACAGTGGATCCACATCCCCTGCCTGGAAAATGAGTATAGGAGTGGAACTGTGAAAAGACTCGTTCATAGGTATCAAAAACAGAGACAACAAAAAGTCTCAACTTATTCAGTGTCTTATTTCCTACAATATTTGTAATAAAGTGAATAAATAATATATATCTGTCAGTTTCTTTTGTTCTGTGTCTTTGATGCCTATATGCCTTTTCCTCATTTATGGGGAATCTTCATTCATATTCCAATGAAACTGAGTTAAATTAATGGATCAAGGACATTACACAGTCGGCTATTTAAGGTGAAACATGGCTGTAGTTGACAGGAAAAAAGAAGATTATGTCCACACCCAGGGAGAAAACTCCCACCGTATGGGGCGGGCTTGATTTTTTGTTTTTCAAAAACAAATTCCTGAATTGGGAGCTTGTTTTTGAAGAACAAAAAATGTTTTAAAAAGGTTTCCTGGTAGCCGTCCTGTCTGAAGGTACTGTCCGCCAAGCTTTTCTTGCACAGACGACAACCACCATGACAGTAGTCTCCATCAATGTAGAGAGTTGTTTGCAGGACCAGGGGATAACTATAAATTTGGCAGGCGGAGGTCCATCGGGATGTATGAGGTATTGTCCTCCGCCATGTCAACTGAGTTAACTTCATCCCCCAAACTCTAAATCACCCCAATAGTTTTTCTTCCTTCTGTCACAAGATTGGAATGAAGCCTCTCAATTATACTGTGTTCATGATATTGTAATTGTTTCTGTTTTGATACGATCACCCTAAATATCAAATGGCACCATGTCACTGGGATACAGCTCTCCAGTTCGCTCTCTTGCCTTATGCTAATACTTGTTTTCAGGTGTTTTAGTATGATTTAATAAAACTGAACCAGAATTCATTGTTCCAGAAAGCTCTGAAATGCTTCAGAAACATTTTCTTCTTATAACGTGGGGTCTTTTGGTAATCCTACATTAGGCCCTGGTACATTCCCATGGCTTTGTGAGTAAGAGCTAGTACATAGCAGTGGAAGAGTAAACATATCTACCAAGTCTAGCAAAGGTTCTAATATTTGTAATTAGCCACATTTGCAAGCAAACGTAAAGGGAAAGGAGCATTTGTTGAGAACAAAACAGCTTCATAAAAGGCCTCCTAAGTCGCTGTGTCTTGGCCCATAGTGTAATGTTATGTCATTCTGTGCGACATCTGTCAAAATAACTTGGAAACATTCCAAATTTAAGACAATGAGATCTATGAGTTAGTGCTTCCCTCTAAGCCAGTTTTAGCACTAAGGTCTTTGTCACACAATCACAGGGTTTATGACCACAAAAGTGCTTATCGTTATGTAGAAAAGCCCTTTTACAGGCTGTAAAATTATTTTGACATGCTAAAATACTTCTGTGACTGTTTCTGAATTGCAAATAGGAGGGGGTCATGAAACGGGAGTCCACCCCCCCCAACCTCCATTTCAGAAACTAATTTATTGATGGTTTAAGACCTTAATTGTGGTTGCAAACTATGATGAGTTACTGACCCTTGAGCTGAGGTGGTAACTTATTGGCAAAGTGGAAGGGGTTTCCTTAGGACCCTTTTCCTTTTGGTGATCATGTTGGCAGCCTTGGGGAAGAGGCGAGAAGGCAGTAGTCAAAAGGGCTGCTTTAAGTACTGTCCTTTGAGGCCACCAACCCTGTGATTACAGCCAGTTACAAAGATTCGAAAACTGCCATCTGCCTCATTAACATTAACTAGGCAGAACGTTCTGTTACCACCTTTGATTCAGTATTTTGTGATCCTATCTAACAGTAGATAGGTGAGTCAGCAAAACAATTTTCCTCTTGTAAAAAGTCTGTGCGCAATTTGCAACCACTTTTTGAGAATGAAATAATAAAACATTAGGACCATAACTTGCATAAGATAGATGTCAATTGTATGCATTCCTTGTTTGCAGTTCTATCTGGTGGTAAGTGCCTGTTTAAACCTGCATAAGGAATAATAACACAAAATTTAAGCTGTTTAGACAGCAGCTGGCAAAATAGTGATGTTTGTCTATTGTGTGCATGAAAACTGGCCAAGTTGTGCATGGTGTCTGCTGTTTAGCAAGCCACCAGGTAAATAATAACGTTTGTTCTCTACTCACTTGGCAACCAGCCAAATGGTATTCAACATCTGCTATTTGGCCAGCAGCTGATTTAATAGTGGCATTTCTGTGCAATTTACAAGTGCACTGGCTAAACAGCACATAGGGGCATATTTATACTCTGTTTGAGCCGAATGTGCATCAAAAATGTTGACGCACAATCGGCGCAAACCCTGCCCCATATTTATACTTTGACGTCCGACCCCGCGGGCGTCAAAATTCCACCATGTGCGTCATTTTTTAGAAGGGGGAACCAGCCTTGCGTTAATTGTATGTAGGGTAGGCGTTTCCTTCCAAAAAATGACTTCAAGGCCTGTGCCCCATATTTATACTCTGACGTCATTTTGACGCACAGGAGGGGGTGGGCCTTAAAAAACGACGCACAGCCTGATGGGCGTCATTTTTTAACTCCTGGGTCAGGGCAGGCATTAAGGGACCTGTGGGCTCGGAAGGAGCCCAGAGGTGCCCTCCCCTGCCCCCAGGGACACCCCCTGCCACCCTTGCCCACCCCAGGAGGACACCCAAGGATGGAGGGACCCATCCCAGGGAAGTAATGCTAAGTTTGGGTAAGTATTTTTTTCTGATTTTTTTTGTGGCATGGGGGGCCTTATTTGGGCCCCCCTACACGCCACTGTGCCCAATGACCATGCCCAGGGGACATAAGTCCCCTGGGCATGGCCATTGGGCAAGGGGGGCATGACTCCTGTCTTTGCTAAGACAGGAGTCATGTCAATGGAGGTTGGGCGTAAAAAGAAATGGCGCAAATCCGGTTTGAGGCCTGAATTTTGTCTCAGACCTGACTTGCCCCATTTTTTGACGCACAACCCCCATTTTCCCATACGCCGGCGCTGCCTGGTGGCGCCCCAAGAAGTTGTGATATGTCCAAACAAGTGAGATCACGCTGCAAACAAAGGATAACAAGCGAGATCGCGCAGCAAACAAAAGATAATAAAAAGTAGTCCACAAACCTGACGGAAAACAGTGAGCCTCGCATGTTTTCAGTACTTGGTCGCTGCGCTCGAGGAGGACTAATCACCAGAAAAGGAATGATGTAGGCGTGCTTTCCTCTATTGAAAGCAAGCCTATTTTGACAGGCAAGCCCACGAACCAATGAAAAACACGGACGTGACGTGGACGGGGCTCTGATCCCTTTTCTTATTTCCTAAAGCGTCTCGCTAGCGATACGCATGCGCGAGCGCATGCGACGCAGGCTCGACCCTAAAAAGGACTCCAGAACCACCCTGATCAGCAAGCCCAGCATACTCTGCACCCGATACCCATGGCTTGTGTCCAGATGGGCCACCGGTCTAGAGCAGGTCCCCAGACGTTTCTGACCAAGTGTCCACCCTGCGTTGACCAACACAACAACTTCTGTGGACTAAATCCAGAGGACACCCCTGCCCGTGAAGTTTCCGGACAAACAACCCCAATGCCAAAAGGTACCCTGCAACAGCACCACCCTGTCCTTGGGGAACCCGACTTCCGGTGCAGCAACATGCAGCAGGCGAACCTCCACTCTGTCTAGCCTGTGGTTTCCCTGAGCCGACCTCCAGGTTCTGACCTGCAGCTTTCTTGTGACCCCGAGGAGCCCCATATTCAAAAGTATTGTGAGCTCAATGCTGAGTTTACACCCTGCATCGGAACTTGCCAGGTCTGCCCACTGAAGACGTGGGTACTTACCTGCTGGCGAATACAATTCCGAATGCCCTGAAAATCCATGGGAGCCCATTTTAAATCTTCCATCAACTTGCAGTCATTGGGTGTGTGTTTCATTTATTGCCTGTGTGTGTACAACTAATGATTTGCACAATGCTCTGATTAGTCTAACTGTTCAACCACACTACCACAAAAGAGAGCATTATTATTATCTAATTTAGTCTCCATTAAACCTCTGGGAAATCCATGGACTCTGTGCACATTATATCTTATTTTGATAAGGTATATACAGAGCCAGCTTCCTACAATTTGTGACTTCACATAATCTTTAGGGTTATCAAGAGGCTGGTGTATTAACGCTGACAGCTGTAGCCAGAAATGTGCCACAAGCTTTATCACAATTTGACAATTCTAAAGTTTTTACTTTGGTTTAAAGACTTTGAAAGAGATCCTTGTGGCAATACAGATTGGAAATTCCTCATTTTTTATTTTACAGTACACTAATTATACTGCAGGGAACCACAACAGATTAAAGTCTTTGAATGTAGACAGGGCAACAAAGTCATTGTTTAGAGCTAGATGAAAGGCATAATATATGCATGTGACAATTTACACAATGTAAGCCTTTCCTCAATATCTAAATAACCAGTGGCCACGGCAAGCAATCTCGTCTTGTTAGTGAAGCCCAAGGAGATTTTCTTTGGCAAACAAAAGGTGGTTTTCTTAAAATCTATGACAAAGCCTTGATTGTGTAGCATTTAAGTACCCAATAATGTCTGTGTATACCATATCCCTAAAGGAAATCCTCCTTCCACGTTAGAGAAAGATTGCTGACTACAGGCATTTTCACATGTTCTATCTCTGCTGCCACAAAAGGTAGACCAGAAGACTCAACAAAAGCAAACATCTCCTTCAAGTGCCTCTGTCTGAGTCTCAGTATGAACTGAGTTTGAAATAAACCCCTTGACGTGCTCTAAAGAAGGCAAGGATTCAATAGATAAAAAAGAGATGCAATTGAAAGAATAAAGAATGTAGGGTCCAATCAAACTATACAAATAATAAAATAGTTAGCTCTCCCACACAGACAGAAGAAAGGTGCTAAATTAATCTAAAAACTAACAGCCTTAACTGTTGCACTAAAAGTGAAACAGAGTAAAATTGTCCACCAACGTTTATGGAACACACTGTTATGTTACAATAATGTCAGTCTCTCTGTCAATCTTTTGGGTGGAACCATGGCAACAGTAACACAACGTACAAGATCATGTAGCCAGATAAGCTAAATTATGGTTGCCCCAATAACGTTTCCTTTATGATAGAGACATTTTATGATTTCCAATTCCCCGTTCCCATTTTCTCAACCCTGCACGTGACAAGGCTTCCACATAGTTGTATTGGCTGTTTGAAAGCTGCTGGTGGATATATTTTGTGGAAATGAGCAAACCTCTCACTGGCAGAACAAGGGGACAGGGGATGGTTGTGTTAACCAAATCTCTTTGGTCCAGTAATTCACATAAAATTAACTCTGTCTATTCTGGGGCATGAGATAGGCAAAGGCATCTTTATTATCAAATTTTATTTTAGAATTATTCTTTTTGCACTTTATGTGCTATTAATCTGAATATAAATTATGCTGTATAGAAGAAAGAAACATAGGCCCTCATTCTGACCTTGGCGGGCGGCGGAGGCCGCCCGCCAAAGTCCCGCCGTCAGATTACCGTTCCGCGGTCGAAAGACCGCGGCGGTAATTCTGACTTTCCCGCTGGGCTGGCGGGCGGTCGCCTTCAGACCGCCCGCCAGCCCAGCGGGAAAGAGGCTTCCACGATGAAGCCGGCTCGGAATCGAGCCGGCGGAGTGGAAGCTGTGCGACGGGTGCAGTTGCACCCGTCGCGTATTTCACTGTCTGCGCAGCAGACAGTGAAATACATGTAGGGGCCCTCTTACGGGGGCCCCTGCAATGCCCATGCCAGTGGCATGGGCACTGCAGGGGCCCCCAGGGGACCCGCGACCCCCCCTACCGCCATCCGGATCCCAGCGGTCGGACCGCCGGGATCTGGATGGCGGTAGGGGGGGTCGGAATCCCCGCGGCGGTGCAGCAAGCTGCGCCCCCGTGGAGGATTCAATGGGGCGGCGGTACACTGGCGGGAGCCCGCCAGTGGAGCCGGTCCGACCGCGGCTTTACCGCCGCGGTCGGAATCCCCATTGGAGCACCGCCGGCCTGTCGGCGGTGCTCCCGCGGTCCTCCGCCCTGGCGGTCAAAGACCGCCAGGGTCAGAATGAGGGCCATAATATGTTAAAATTTTCTAAGCCACATTTCCGTCCTCTGTGTTTCTCACACTTATGCTAAATCCATTAGCACCTGATATGTTCACATACTCCCCTTTTATTCCAATGAATGATGGTGAGAAGTGCTACTTTTTGTGCCACTGCAGACCAGCACATATTTTAGCTTCCTAACTAGAACACTGTTGCATTCCTCTGTGTTTTTTTCTCAGAATATGACATCATTGGTTCTAACCAAAGTGAGATGCTTTTATGACATCACAGAATCTTCAGGGTTGCTAAGGTGCAGGTGAGTCAACATTGGCAGCTGTAGCCAAGAGTTTGTCGCCATCTTTGCCACAGTTTTTACATGCTACAGAATTTCCTTCTGGTTTAGAGATTTTAACAGACCTCACCCCACTTCATTACAACATTTCTTCACTGTTACATCTTAGTGACATGATTGGTAAGGAATTCTTCCTTTAATATTTATAGATTTCATGTTATATTTTTGTAGATTTCACATGCCATAAATCCGTATACCAGTGGCTTGAGACTCTAAATTTTAAACCGATAAAGCCATCATTCTGCAGTCTATCTTAAGCCTGACTGCTCTGTGCCAAGCTACCAGAGGGTGGGCACAGGATAATTTGGATTGTGTGTGACTTACCCTGGCTAGGATTAATTGGACAAGGGTGATACCTCTGCCAACTAGAGACCCCATTTCTAAGATGGACTATGTGCTTGGCCTCCACTCAAGGACTGCTGAGTACTTGAAAAAGACATTTAAAATCCTTGAGGCCAGCCAACAGCTCCAGAAGTTGTGGTATGGTCAAAAGGCTGAACTGGTAAAATTTAAACCAGGGCAAAAGGTATGGGTTCTGGAGCCTGTGGCTCCCAGGGCACTCCAGGACAGATGGAGTGGCCCTTACCCTATCCTAGAAAAGAAGAGTGAGATCACCTACTTGGAAGACCTGGGCACCAGCAGGACACCCAAGAGGGTGATCCATGTAAACCACCTAAAACTCTAATGTTTCAGGGCAGATATACCCTTGCTGGTGGTTACTGATGAGGACCAGGAAGAAGAGAGTGAGTGTCTCCCTGACCTCCTCTCACATGACCCTAAAGATGGGTCAGCTGATTGAGTTATCTATTCAGACACCCTCATTGTGCAACAGCAAGCTGACTGCAGGTAAGTCCTACAGCTGTTTGTTGGGCTTTTCTCTTTGGCCCCTGAACAGACCCACCTGTGTACCCATGATGGGGACACATAAGACAGTTTAAGTGTCAAAACCAAAATCAATAGACAGTCTGACCAAGTCAAAGTGAGAGCATCAAAGTGGAATTCCAGAAGATGCTGAATTTAGTGGTTATTGAACCCTCTGACAGTCCCTGAGCTAGCCCAGTTGTATTGGTCCCCAAACCTCATTCCGAAGATGGGAAGAAAGAGATGAGGTTTTGTGTGGACTACAGAGGTTTCTACTCTGTCACCAAGACAGATGTACACCCTATATCAAGAGCAGATGAACTAAGAGACAAATTAGCTGCAGCCAGATTCCTTAGTACCTTTGCCCTAACTCCAGGGCATTGGCAAATCAGAACGGCACCTGGAGCAAAAGAAAAGACAGCATTCACTACACTTAATGGGCATTATCAGTTTACTGTTAGGCCCTCTGTGTTAAAGATGCCCCTGTCACCTTCCAACGGTTGGTGAATCAAGTCCTTGCTGGCTTGGAGTCCTTTAGTGTAGTATATCCAGATGATATTGCTGTCTTTAGCTTATCCAGGCAGGATCACCTGATCCACCTGGGGAATCAGCAGGCCTCACTAGGAAGGCATCAAAGTGCCAGACAGGGCAGAGCACTGTTGTATGCGTGGGCCACCTTGTAGGTGGAGGCCAAATGCAACCTTTACAGCCCAAGATCCAGACAATTCTGGACTGGGAAGCTCCAAAAACCCAGACTCAAGTCAGGGCATTCCATGGATGGACTGGTTACAATAGGGGGTTTGTGGAAGGGTATGGATCCATTGTGACCCCCCAAATAGAACATACTTCAACTTCAGCACCAGTACTCAAAGCTCCAGATTATTCTAAGCAGTTCATTGTGCAGACAGATGTCTCTGAACATGGGATAGGAGCAGTCCTGTCTGAAATCCAATGATGATAGCTATGACCAGCCTGTTGTTTTTATTAAAAGGAGGTTACTCTACAGAGAGCAGAGTTGGATTGACATTACATTGAGAAGGAGGGCATTGCTGTGGTTTTGTCACTGAAAAAGCTGAGCTCATACTTGTTTGGTACTAACTTTATTGTTCAAACTGTCCACAGACAACTTAGATGACTGATACAAATGAAAGGTGAGCACACAGGGATTGGACTTTTCAGTGGAACACAGACGTGGGACTGCCCATGCCAATGCGGATGGCTTTCCAGGTTCTTCCACTTAGACAATGAAGACTCTCCTGGGAAAAGTTAGTCTCATCCTCTTTCATTTGGGAGGGGCTGTGTAGGAAAGAGCCCCTTTTTCTAATGGTTCCTCCCCCACCTTTTTCCTGATACTGATGCTTTCTTGACTTAAAGTGTGGTGGGATCCTGCTAACCAGGCCCCTGCACCAGTGTTCTTTCCCTAGAACTGTACCATTGTTCCCACAATTGGCACACCCGGCACACAGCTAAGACCCTTGTAAAACATACCAGTGGTACCAAGGGCTCTGTGACCAAGTAGGGTCCCTAAGTGCTGCAACATATATTATGCCACACTAAAGGACTCCTCGCCAAGCACAAGCACACCGAATTTGCAGCTTCTGTGTACTAGTGGGCAGAAAAAGGAATAGTCATCATGGCATCCCTCTCAGGATGCCAGGTCCACCAACCACTGCCTGTGGCATAGGTAAGACACTCCTCTAGCAGGCCTCTCAGCCATTGGGCATGGTGTACTCTATCACAGGTGATTGCATAGCTGCATGAGCAATATGCCCCTACAATATCTAAGTCAATTCTAAGACGTTGTAAGTGCAGTGTGGCCACAAAAAGTACATGGGCTAGGAGTTTGTCATCATGAACTCTACAGCTACATGATGAATTCACTGAAGATTGGGAAGTTTGGCATCAAACATCTCAAGCAGAATAAACCCACACTGATGCCAGTGTTGGAGTTATTGTACAGTGCGCCCAGAGGGCATCTGAGAAATGCTCCCTATATTTTAACCAACCCTTTCGTGTACCCACTTACTTGAAGGCTGACCAGTCTGTACCAGCCTGCCACTAAAGGAGGAGTTTCTGACCCCATGGGGTGGGGGCCTTTGTGCCCATGGAGTCAGAAAAAAAGCTTGCTCTGGGTAGAGGTGCTTCACACCGCCTGCCTGCAGGAACTGTAAAACCAGGCGGTGAGCCTCAAAAGTTCAGGCCTCCTGTTACAGAGTCCCAGGGCACTCCCGCTAGTGAAGATGCCCACCCACCGGACAAAGTCCCACTTTTGGCGGCAAGTACAGCAGGAACATTTGAAAAAAAAAGAGTCGTGACCAATTCTGATAGGTCCACCCATAAGGCATCCAGAGCTAAAGTGACCCCTCTCCATGTAGAATCCTCCATCTTGGTTTGGAGGACAGGGACCATAGGATTCCTTCTGTTTCACCCACCTCAAATGGAGTGGACAGTGGAAGGGTGTAGTCACTCTCAGGGTCAGTAGCCATTGGCTACTGACCCCTGACACATGTTACACCCCTCCATCCAGGATCTAAGGGCACCCCTGAACCCAGCTCACCAGGTTTCTGGTGACCTCAAGAAGACAACAAGAAGAAATAAGAACTGCTAAGCTGACACCCAAAAGAGAAGACTGCAGACACCAATTGACTTGGCCCCAGCCCTACCGGCCTGTCTACAGCTTCTGAAGCCCCTGCTTCAAAAAGGTGATGCATCTTGCAGGACCAGTGACCTCTTCAAAACCCCAAGAGGATTGCCTGTCCACCAGAGGACCAAGATCGCAAGAGGACAGCGGCCCTGTCCAAAAAGCAACTCCAAACAAGCATTTGCAATGCAATGGGCCTCGCGTTTGCTCGAGTTAGATCTCTTAGCATTATAAACTCCTAACCGGACTTTTCTTGCCATATAAACTGAATATTAAAAGATAAACACTTTCACATAAGAGAGCTCATGGCCGCGAAGCAAACACACAGAAGGAAACAGAAGTTAGCTTGCAGTGAAACATATCGGCCAAAGTGCAGTTATCCTTGTTACCGACAAAAGTGCAATTATCCATGTAACAAGATCGATGTCATGCAAAGCGCTTGACTACTGCCCAGCGAGATCTCACTACCTACGAAACAAAGAGGAAAAAGTAGTCCTGAAGCCATACGGAAAACATGAAGCCTTGTATGTTTTCAGTAGTTGGCAGTGCGCTTAAGAAGGGCTAAAGACCAGAAAAGGCATGACGTACGCATGCCTTTCACTAATCAAATCAAGCAAATTTTAAAAGGCAAGCCCACGAACCAACCAAAGTGATGGGCGTTGTTTCAACCCGTTAGAGAGATAACAACAGGGACAGAGCGCTTTGCTCGCTCCACCTTAAAAAACTAGAGCACTGAAACCATGATTAAATCACCTGTGTGTGACCCCCACATCGCGGTTCTGCAAACAAGGGAAACAGGCTCTTAAAAAAATAAAGTTACCAGTGATATAAAAGCTACTGTGGCCACAATCATGGTGCACTGTAAACCTGATCACCCAACTGTGTTTTGGCACCACCAGCTGTTCCAGCAACTATAATCAAAAGTGGTGTTGTGCAACCACAAGGAACCATGAAGTGAACACTACCCAAGGCAGCTGCTGTAAACACAACAAAGATGGAGCTTAATTAAGTTATGTAAGTTTAACTTCAATAGCAGAGACAGTAAACAACACAATGAATAAATGCTGCCCTGTGACCTTAAAGAAAATCAGAAAGTGAGCAGCACCCAATCACCAACTGTAACCCTAGATAGTGTACAAATGCTTAGGAGTGATAAACCATCTGAACAGGGGCCTGAACCCTGGAGCCTCAGATTAAAGATCTGAGAAAGATAGGCCCAGGTAGATGAGAAGACCCATTTAAGTGAGGTCATTTAACAATTTACTGTGATTCTTCTGCAAGGCCACTAACCTAGTCACTACCACAGCAGAACTCAAGGTGCAGCAACCAGTGTGCCTTGTTTTCTCACTCGGACCATGCCTCCTCGTGTTTAGAAGAATGGGAGTAGAAGCCCCACATGCACATTACATAGGTGCTTTGCCAGGAGCTGCCCATTCAGCCATTGAAATTCGTGCTCTAGAGATTGAGCTATCCAGGAGCACAAATGCTTCCACCTCCACACCTCGGAGAGTTTACATGTCCATGACAGATGGTTTGTGTAGTGTGCGTATGTGGGCACAGCCAGCACACGCTCACGCTCCATAGCAAGTAGCTGAAAAAACACAGGGCACTCTGCACCCACTCCCACCCACCCACTCTAAAACTAAAATGGACACGTTGTTCTGCCACCACAATGGAAATATTAGAATGCGCCACCCCTCACAGAGCCGCAAAGCAAGATGAATGCAGTGTACTGCGACAGCAACTTAATAACTAAAATTAGGTGCCCTCAAATAGCCACTATGTATCAAAGTGAATGTGGTGCACTGCCGCAAAATCAAAACGCGGCGCCGAAGCTGCTGGATTAAAAAATAAACACGGTGTACTTAAACTGTGAAGTAAACACAAAACTGCAATGACCGAAGCGCCATATCTAAACTAAAAGTGGTGCATTGCAATTGCGAAGTAAAAATGAAAAGTGGTGCCCCAAGCAGCCGCGATAAACAAACTAGATGTGCTGCACTGTAACTTTTAAATAAAACACAAAAAGCACCACCCCTAGCAGCTGCGATAGCAAAGTAAACGCCGTGCACTGCAACCACGAAGTAAAAAATAAACACTGCACTGAAAGCAGCTACGATAATCAAGTGAACGCGATAAACTGCAACCACAAAGTAATCTTCACCCCATGCAGCTGCAATAATCAAGTAAATGCGGTACACTGCAAACACGAAGTAAAAACAAAACGTGGCGCCCCAAGAAGCTGTGATATGTCCAAACAAGCGAGATCGCGCTGCGAACAAAGGATAACAAGCGAGATCGCGCAGCGAACAAAAGATAATAATAAGTAGTCCACAAACCTGACGGAAAACAGCGAGCCTCGCATGTTTTCAGTACTTGGTCGCTGCGCTCGAGGAGGGCTAATAAACAGAGAAGGAATGACATAGGCGTGCTTTCCTCTATTGAAAGCAAGCCTATTTTGACAGGCAAGCCCACGAACCAATGAAAAACACCGATGTGACGTGGACGGGCTCTGATCCCTATTCTTATTTCCTAAAGCGTCTCGCTAGCGATACGCATGCGCGAGCGCATTCGACGCAAGCTCGACCCTAAAAAGGACTCCAGAACCACCCTGATCAGCAAGCCCAGCCTACTCTGCACCCGATACCCACGGCTTGTGTCCAGGTGGGCCTCCAGTCTAGAGCAGGTCCCCAGACGTTTCTGACCAAGTGTCCATCCTGGGTTGACCAACACAACAACTTCTGTGGACTAAATCCAGAGGACACCCCTGCCCGTGAAGTTTCCGGACAAAGAAACCCAATGCCAAAAGGTACCCTGCAACAGCACCACCCTGGCCTTGGGGAACCCGACTTCCGGTGCAGCAACATGCAGCAGGCGACCCTCCACTCTGTCTAGCCTGTGGTTTCCCTGAGCCGACCTCCAGGTCCTGACATGCAGCTTTCTTGTGACCCTGAGGAGCCCCATGTTCAAAAGTATTGTGAGCTCAATGCTGAGTTTACACCCTGCACCCGGAACTTGCCAGGTCTGCCCACTGAAGACGTGGGTATTTACCTGCTGACAAATACAACTCCAAATGCCCTGAAAATCCATGGGAGCCCATTTTAAATCTTCCATCAACTTGCAGTCATTGGGTGTGTGTTTCATGTATTGCCTGTGTGTGCACAACTAATGATTTGCACTACGCTCTGATTAGTCTAACTGTTCAACCACACTACCACAAAAGAGAGCATTATTATTATCTAATTTAGGCTCCATTAAACCTCTGGGAAATCCCTGGACTCTGTGCACATTATATCTCATTTTGATAAGGTATATACAGAGCCAGCTTCCTACAATTTCTGACTTCACATAATCTTTAGGGTTATCAAGAGGCTGGTGTATTAACACTGACAGCTGTAGCCAGGAATTTGCCACAAGCTTTATCACAATTTGACAATTCTAAAGTTTTTACTTTGGTTTAAAGACTTTGAAAGAGATCCTTGTGGCAATACAGATTGGAAATTCCTCATTTTTTATTTTACAGTACACTAATTATACTGCAGGGAACTAAAACAGATTAAAGTCGTTGAATGTAGACAGGACAACAAAGTCATTGTTTAGAGCTATATGAAAGGCAGAAGGTATGCATGTGACAATTTACACAATGTAAGCCTTTCCTCAAAATCTAAATAACCAATGGCCAGGGCAAGCAATCTGGTCTTGTTGGCGAAGCCCAAGGAGATTCTTCTTTGGCAAACAAAAGGTGGTTTAGTTAAAATCTATGACAAAGGCTTGATTTTGTAGCATTTAAGTACCCAATAATGTCTGAGTATACCATATCCCTAAAGGAAATCCTCCTTCCACGTTAGAGAAAGATTGCTGACTACAGGCATTTTCACATGTTCTATCTCTGCTGCCACAAAAGGTAGACCAGAAGACTCAGCAAAAGCAAACATCTCCTTCAAGTGCCCCTGTCTGAGTCTCAGTATGAACTGAGTTTGAAATAAACCCCTTGACGTGCTCTAAAGAAGGCAAGGATTCAATAGATAAAAAAGTGATGCAATTGAAAGAATAAAGAATGTAGGGTCCAATCAAACTAAACAAATAATAAAATAGTTTGCTGTCCCACACAGAGAGAAGAAAGGTGCTAAATTAATCTAAAAACTAACAGCCTTAACTGTTGCACTAAAAGTGAAACAGAGTAAAATTGAACACCAACGTTTATGGAAAGTACTGTTATGTTAGAATAATGTCAGTCTCTCTGTCAGTCTTTTGGGTGGAACCATGGCAACAGTAACACAACGTACAAGATCATGTAGCCAGATAAGCTAAATTATGGTTGCCCCAATAACGTTTCCTTTATGATAGAGACATTTTATGATTTCCAATTCCCCACTTCCATTTTCTCAACCCTACACGTGACAAGGCTTCCACATAGTTGTTTTGGCTGTTTGAAAGCTGCTCGTGGATATATTTTATGGAAATGAGCCAACCTCTCACTCGCAGAACAAGGGGACAGAGGCTGGTTGTGTTAACCAAATCCCTTTGGTCTAGTACTTCACATAAAGTTGACTCTGTCTATTCTGGGGCATGAGATAGGCAAAGGCATCTTTATTATCAAATTTTATTTTAGAATTATTCTTTTTGCACTTTATGTGCTATTAATCTGAATATAAATTATGCTGTATAGAAGAAAGAAACATAATATATTAAAATGTTCCAAGCCACATTTCCATCCTCTGTGTTTCTCACATTTATGCTAAATCCATTAGCACCTGATATGTTCACATAATCCCCTTTTATTCCAATGAATGATGGTGAGAAGTGCTGCTGTTTGTGCCACTGCAGACCAGCACATATTTTAGCTTCCTAAATAGAACACTGTTGCATTCCTCTGTGTTTTTTTCTCAGAATATGACATCATTGGTTCTAACCAAAGTGAGATGCTTTTATGACATCACAGAATCTTCAGGGTTGCTAAGGTGCAGGTGTGTCAACACTGGCAGCTGTAGCCAAGAGTTTGTCGCCATCTTTGCTACAGTTTTTACATGCTACAGAATTTTCTTCTGGTTTAGAGATTTTAACAGACCTCAACCCACTTCATTACAACATTTCTTCACTGTTACATCTTTGTGACATGATTGGTAAGGAATTCTTCCTTTAATATTTATAGATTTCATGTTATATTTTTGTAGATTTCACATGCCATAAATCCGTATACCAGTGGCTTGAGACTCTAAATTTTAAACTGATAGAGCCATCATTTTGCAGTCTATCTTAAGCCTGACTGCTCTGTGCCAAGCTACCAGAGGGTGGGCACAGGATAATTTGGATTGTGTGTGACTTACCCTGGCTAGGATTAATTGGACAAGGGTGATACCTCTGCCAACTAGAGACCCCATTTCTAAGATGGACTATGTGCTTGGCCTCCACTCAAGGACTGCTGAGTACTTGAAAAAGACATATAAAATCCTTGAGGCCAGCCAACAGCTCCAGAAGTTGTGGTATGGTCAAAAGGCTGAACTGGTAAAATTTAAACCAGGGCAAAAGGTATGGGTTCTGGAGCCTGTGGCTCCCAGGGCACTCCAGGACAGATGGAGTGGCCCTTACCCTATCCTAGAAAAGAAGAGTGAGATCACCTACTTGGAAGACCTGGGCACCAGCAGGACACCCAAAAGGGTGATCCATGTAAACCACCTAAAACTCTAATGTTTCAGGGCAGATATACCCTTGCTGGTGGTTACTGATGAGGACCAGGAAGAAGAGAGTGAGTGTCTCCCTGACCTCCTCTCACATGACCCTAAAGATGGGTCAGCTGATTGAGTTATCTATTCAGACACCCTCACTGCCCAACAGCAAGCTGACTGCAGGCAAGTCCTACAGCAGTTTGTTGGGCTTTTCTCTTTGGCCCCTGGACAGACCCACCTGTGTACCCACGATGGGGACACATAAGACAGTTTACGTGTCAAAACCAAAATCTATAGGCAGTCTGACCAAGTCAAAGTGAGCACCAAAGTGGAATTCCAGAAGATGCTGAATTTAGTGGTTATTGAACCCTCTGCCAGTCCCTGAGCTAGCCCAGTGGTATTGGTCCCCAACCCTCATTCCGAAGATGGGAAGAAAGAGGTGAGGTTTTGTGTGGACTACAGAGGTTTCAACTCTGTCACCAAGACAGATGTACACCCTATATCAAGAGCAGATGAACTAAGAGACAAATTAGGTGCAGCCAGATTCCTTAGTACCTTTGCCCTAACTGCAGGGCACTGGCAAATCAGAACGGCACCTGGAGCAAAAGAAAAGACAGCATTCACTACACTTAAGGGGCATTATCAGTTTACTGTTAGGCCCTTTGTGTTAAAGATGCCCCTGTCACCTTCCAACGGTTGGTGAATCAAGTCCTTGCTGTCTTGGAGTCCTTTAGTGTAGTATATCCAGATGATATTGCTGTCTTTAGCCTTTCCAGGAAGGATCACCTGATCCACCTGGGGAATCAGCAGGCCTCACTAGGAAGGCATCAAAGTGCCAGACAGGGCACAGTACTGTTGTATGCGTGGGCCACCTTGTAGGTGAAGGCCAAATGCAACATTTACAGGCCAAGATCCAGACAATTCTGGACTGGGAAGCTCCAAAAACTCAAACTCAAGTCAGGGCATTCCATGGGTGGACTGGTTACAATAGGGGGTTTGTGAAAGGGTATGGATCCATTCTGACCCCCCACATAGAACATACTTCAACTTCAGCACCAGTACTCAAAGCTCCAGATTATTCTAAGCAGTTCATTGTGCAGACAGATGTCTCTGAACATGGGATAGGAGCAGTCCTGTCCGAAATCCAATGATGATAGCTATGACCAGCCTGTTGTTTTTATTAAAAGGAGATTACTCTACAGAGAGCAGAGTTGGAGTGACATTACATTGAGAAGGAGGCCATTGCTGTGGTTTTGTCACTGAAAAAGCTGAGCTCATACTTGTTTGGTACTCACTTTATTGTTCAAACTGTCCACAGACAACTTAGATGACTGATACAAATGAAAGGTGAGCACACAGGGATTGGACTTTTCAGTGGAACACAGACGTGGGACTGCCCATGCCAATGCGGATGGCTTTCCAAGTTCTTCCACTTAGATAATGAAGACTCTCCTGGGAAAAGTTAGTCTCATCCTCTTTCATTTGGGAGGGGGCTGTTTAGGAAAGAGACCCTTTTTCTAATGGTTCCTACCCCACCTTTTCCCTGATATTGATGCTTTCTTGACTTAAAGTGTGGTGGGATCCTGCTAACCAGGCCCCTGCACCAGTGTTCTTTCCCTAGAACTGTACCATTGTTCCCACAATTGGCAGACCCCGGCATACAGCTAACACCCTTGTAAAACATACCAGTGGTACCAAGGGCTCTGTGACCAGGTAGGGTCACTAAGTGCTGCAACATATATTATTTCACACTAAAGGACTCTTCGCCAAGCACATGCACAGTGAATTTGCAGCTTGTGTGTACTGGTGGGTAGAAAAAGGAAAGGTCAGCATGGCATCCCTCTCAGGATGCCAGGTCCACCAACCACTGCCTGTGGCATAAGTAAGACACTCCTCTAGCAGGCCTCTCAGCCCTTGGGCAGGGTGCACTCTATCACAGGAGAGGGCATAGCTGCATGAGCAATATGCCCCTACAATATCTAAGTCAATTCTTAGACATTGTAAGTGCAGTGTGGCCACAAAAAGTACATGGTCTTGGAGTTTGTCATCATGAACTCTACAGCTACATGATGACTTCACTGAAGATTGGGAAGTTTGGCATCAAACATCTCACGCAGAATAAACCCACACTGATGCCAGTGTTGGAGTTATTATACAGTGCGTCCAGAGGGCATCTGAGAAATGCTCCCTATATTTTAACCAACCCTTTCGTGTAACCCACTTAGTTTAAGGCTGACCAGTATGTGTCAGCCTGCCACTAAAGGAGGAGTTTCTGACCCCATGGGGTGGAGGCCTTTGTGCCCATGGAGTCAGAAAAAAAGCTTGCTCTGGGTGGAGGTGCTTCACACCGCCTGCCTGCAGGAACTATAAAACGAGGCGGTGAGCCTCAAAAGTTCAGGCCTCTTGTTACAGTGTACCAGGGCACTCCCGCTAGTGGAGATGTCCACCCACCGGACAAAGTCCCACTTTTGGCGGCAAGTACAGCAGGAACATTTGAAAAAAAAAGGAGAAGTGACCACTTCAGATAGGTCCACCCATAAGGCGTATAGAGCTGAAGTGACCCCTTTCCATTTAGAATCCTCCATCTTGGTTTGGAGGACAGGGACCATAGGGTTCGTTCTGTTTCACCCACCTCAAATGGAGTGGACACTGGAAGGGTGTAGTCACCCTCAACGTCATTAGCCATTGGCTACTGATCCCTGACCCCTGACACCTGTTACACCCCTCCATCCAGGATTTAAGGGCACCCCTGAACCTAGCTCACAAGGTTTCTGGTGACCTCAAGAAGACAACAAGAAGAAATAAGAACTGCTAAGCTGACACCCAACAGAGAAAACTGCAGACACCAATTGAATTGGCCCCAGCCCTACCGGCCTGTCTACAGCTTCTTAAGCCCCTGCTTCAAAAAGGTGATGTATCTTGCAGGACCAGTGACCTCTTCAAAACCCCAAGAGGATTGCCTGTCCACCAGAGGACCAAGATCGCTAGAGGACAGAGGCACTGTCCAAAAAGCAACTCCAAACACGCATTTGCAAAGCAATGAGCCTCGCCTTTGCTCGAGTTAGAGCTCTTAGCATTAGAAACTCCTAACCGGACTTTTCTTGCCACATAAACTGAATATTAAAAGATTAACACTTTCACATAAGAGAGCCGATTGCCGCGAAGCAAACACACAGAAGGAAACAGAAGTTAGCTTGCAGTGAAATATATCTGCAAAAGTGCAGTCATCCTTGTTACCGACAAAAGTGCAATTATCCATGTAACAAGATCGATGTCATGCAAAGCGCTTGACTACTGCCCAGCGAGATCTCACTACCTGTGAAACAAAGAGGAAAAAGTAGTCCTGAAGCCATACGGAAAACATGAATCCTTGTATGTTTTCAGTAGTTGGCGGTGCGCTTAACAAGGGCTAAACACCAGAAAAGGTATGACGTACGCATGCCTTTCACTAGTCAAATCAAGCGAATTTTAAAAGGCAAGCCCACGAACCAACCAAAGTGATGGGCATTGTTACAAGCCGTTAGAGAGATAACAACAGGGACAGAGCGCTTTGCACGCTCCACCCTAAAAAACTAAATCACCTCTGTGGGACCCCCACAACGCGGTACTGCAAACAAGGGAAACAGGCTCTGCAAAAAATAAAGTTACCAGTGATATAAAAGCTAGTGTTGCCACAATCATGGTGCACTGTAAACCTGATCACCCAAGTGTGTTTTGGCACCACCAGCTGTGCCAGCAACTATAATCGAAAGTGGTGTCGTGCAACCACAAGGAACCATGAAGTGAACACTACCCAAGGCAGCTGCTGTAAACACAACAAACATGGAGCTTAATTAAGTTATGTAAGTTTAACATCGATAGCAGAGACAATAAACAACACAATGAATAAATGCTGCCCTGTGACCTTAAAGAAAATCAGAAAGTGAGCAGCGCCCAAGCACCAACTGTAACCCTAGATAGTGTACAAATGATTAGGAGTGACAAACCATCTGTACAGGGGCCTGAACCCTGGAGCCTCAGATTAAAGATCTGAGAAAGATAGGCCCAGGTAGATGAGAAGACCCATTTAAGTGAGGTAATTTAACATGTTACTGTGATGCTTCTGCAAGACCACTAACATAGTGACTACCGCAGCAAAACTCAAGGTACTGCAACCAGTGTGGCTTGTTTTCTCACTCGGACCATGCCTCCTCGTGTTTAGAAGAATGGGAGTAGAAGCACCACATGCACATTACATAGGTGCATTGCAAGGAGATGCCCATTCAGCCATTGAAATTCGTGCTCTAGAGATTGAGCTATCCAGGAGCACAAATGCTTCCACCTCCACACCTCGGAGAGTTTACATGTCCGTGAAAGATGGTTTGTGTAGTGTGCGTATGTGGGCACAGCCAGCACACGCTCACGCTCCATAGCAGGCAGCTGAAAAAACACAGAGCACTCTGCACCCACTCCCACCCACTCTAAAACTAAAATGGACACGTTGCTCTGCCACCACAATGGAAATATTAGAATGCACCACCACTCACACAGCCGCAAAGCAAGATGAATGCAGTGCACTACGACAGAAACTTAATAACTAAAATTAGTTGCCCTCAAATAGCCCCTATGTATCAAAGTGAATGTGGTGCACTGCCGCAAAATCAAAACGCGGCGCCGAAGCTGCTGCATTAAAAAATAAACATGGTGTACTGAAACTGTGAAGTAAACACAAAACTGCAATGACCCAAGCGCCATATCTAAACTAAAAGTGGTGCATTGCAATTGCGAAGTAAAAATGAAAAGTGGTGCCCCAAGCAGCCACGATAAACAAACTAGATGTGCTGCACTGTAACTTTTAAATAAAACAGAAAAAGAACCACCCCTAGCAGCTGCAATAGCAAAGTAAACGCCGTGCACTGCAACCATGAAGAAAAAAATAAACACTGCACTGAAAGCAGCTGCGATAATCAAGTGAACGCGATATAATGCAACCACAAAGTAATCTTCACCCCATGCAGCTGCAATAATCAAGTAAATGCGGTACACTTCAAACACGAAGTAAAAACAAAACGTGGAGCCCCAAGAAGCTGTGATATGTCCAAACAAGTGAGATCGCGTTGCGAAGAAAGGATAATAAAAAGTAGTACACAAACCTGACGGAAAACAGCGAGCCTCACATGTTTTCAGTACTTGGTCGCTGCGCTCGAGGAGGGCTAATCACCAGAAAAGGAATGACGTGGGCGTGCTTTTCTCTATTGAAAGCAAGCCTATTTTGACAGGCAAGCCCACGAACCAATGAAAAACACAGACGTGACGTGAACGGGGCTCTGATCCCTTTTCTTATTTCCTAAGCGTCTCACTAGCGATACGCATTGGCGAGCGCATGCGATGCAGGCTCGACCCTAAAAAGGACTCCAGAAACACCCTGATCAGCAAGTCCAGCCTACTCTGCACCCGATACCCACGGCTTGTGTCCAGGTGGGCCACCGGTCTAGAGCAGGTCCCCAGATGTTTCTGACCAAGTGTCCACCCTGGGTTGACCAACACAACAACTTCTGTGGACTAAATCCAGAGGACACCCCTGCCCGTGAAGTTTCCGGACAAAGAAACCCAATGCCAAAAGGTACCCTGCAACAGCACCACCCTGGCCTTGGGGAACCCGACTTCCGGTGCAGCAACATGCAGCAGGCGACCCTCCACTCTGTCTAGCCTGTGGTTTCCCTGAGCCGACCTCCAGGTCCTGACCTGCAGCTTTCTTGTGACCCCAAGGAGCCCCATATTCAAAAGTATTGTGAGCTCAATGCTGAGTTTACACCCTGCACCCGGAACTTGCCAGGTCTGCCCACTGAAGACGTGGGTACTTACCTGCTGGCGAATACAATTCCGAATGCCCTGAAAATCCATGGGAGCCCATTTTAAATCTTCCATCAACTTGCAGTCATTGGGTGTGTGTTTCATTTATTGCCTGTGTGTGTACAACTAATGATTTGCACTACGCTCTGATTAGTCTAACTGTTCAACCACACTACCACAAAAGAGAGTATTATTATTATCTAATTTAGTCTCCATTAAACCTCTGGGAATCCCTGGACTCTGTGCACATTATATCTCATTTTGATAAGGTATACACAGAGCCAGCTTCCTACAATTTGTGACTTCGCATAATCTTCAGGGTTATCAAGAGACTGCTGTATTAACGCTGACAGTTGTAGCCAGGAATTTGCCACAAGCTTTATAACAATTTGACAATTCTAAAGTTTTTACTTTGGTTTAAAGACTTTGAAAGAGATCCTTGTGGCAATACAGATTGGAAATTCCTCATTTTTTATTTTACAGTACGCTAATTATACTGCAGGGAACCACAACAGATTAAAGTCTTTGAATGTAGACAGGACAACAAAGTCATTGTTTAGAGCTAGATGAAAGGCAGAATATATGCATGTGACAATTTACACAATGTAAGCCTTTCCTCAATATCTAAATAACCAGTGGCCAGGGCAAGCAATCTGGTCTTGTTGGTGAAGCCCAAGGAGATTCTTCTTTGGCAAACAAAAGGTGGTTTGCTTAAAATCTATGACAAAGCCTTGATTGTGTAGCATTTAAGTACCCAATAATGTCTGAGTATACCATATCCCTAAAGGAAATCCTCCTTCCACGTTAGAGAAAGATTGCTGACTACAGGCATTTTCACATGTTCTATCTCTGCTGCCACAAAAGGTACACCAGAAGACTCAGCAAAAGCAAATATCCCCTTCAAGTGCCCCTGTCTGAGCCTCAGTATGAACTGAGTTTGAAATAAACCCCTTGACGTGCTGTAAAGAAGGCAAGGATTCAATAGATAAAACAGAGATGCAATTGAAAGGATAAAGAATGTAGGGTCCAATCAAACTAAACAAATAATAAAATAGTTAGCTCTCCCACACAGAGAGAAGAAAGGTGCTAAATTAATCTAAAAACTAATAGCCTTAACTGTTGCACTAAAAGTGAAACAGAGTAAAATTGTACACCAACGTTTATGGAAACTACTGTTATGTTAGAATAATGTCAGCTCTCTGTCAGTATTTTGGGTGGAACCATGGCAACAGTAACACAACGTACAAGATCATGTAGCCAGATAAGCTAAATTATGGTTACCCCAATAACGTTTCCTTTATGATAGAGACATTTTATGATTTCCAATTCCCCTTTCCCATTTTCTCAACCCTGCACGTGACAAGGCTTCCACATAGTTGTTTTGGCTGTTTGAAAGCTGCTGGTGGATATATTTTATGGAAATGAGCAAACCTCTCACTGGCAGAACAAGGGGACAGGGGATGGTTGTGTTAACCAAATCTCTTTGGTCTAGTAATTCACGTAAAGTTAACTCTGTCTATTCTGGGGCATGAGATAGGCAAAGGCATCTTTATTATCAAATTTTATTTTAGAATTATTTTTTTTGCTCTTTATGTGCTATTAATCTGAATATAAATTATGCTGTATAGAAGAAAGAAACATAATATATTAAAATGTTCTAAGCCACATTTCCCTCCTCTGTGTTTCTCACACTTATGCTAAATCCATTAGCAACTGATATGTTCACATAATCCCCTTTTATTCCAATGAATGATGGTGAGAAGTGCTGCTTTTTGTCCAACTGCAGACCAGCATATATTTAAGCTTCCTAAATAGAACACTGTTGCATTCCTCTGTGTTTTTTTCTGAGAATGACATCATTGGTTCTAACCAAAGTGAGATGCTTTTATGACATCACAGAATCTTCAGGGTCGCTAAGGTGCAGGTGTGTCAACATTGGCAGCTGTAGCCAAGAGTTTGTCGCCATCTTTGCCACAGTTTTGACATGCTACAGAATTTTCTTCTGGTTTAGAGATTTTAACAGACCTCAACCCACTTCATTACAACATTTCTTCACTGTTACATCTTTGTGACATGATTGGTAAGGAATTCTTCCTTTAATATTTATAGATCTCATGTTATATTTTTGTAGATTTCACATGCCATAAATCCGTATACCAGGGGCTTGAGACTCTAAATTTTAAACTGATAGAGCCATCATTCTGCAGTCTATCTTAAGCCTGACTGCTCTGTGCCAAGCTACCAGAGGGTGGGCACAGGATAATTTGGATTGTGTGTGACTTACCCTGGCTAGGATTGTGGGCCATATTTGGACAAGGGTGATACCTCTGCCAACTAGAGACCCCATTTCTAAGATGGACTATGTGCTTGGCCTCCACTCAAGCACTGCTGAGTACTTGAAAAAGACATTGAAAAACCTTGAGGCCAGCCAACAGCTCCAGAAGTTGTGGTATGGTCAAAAGGCTGAACTGGTCAAATTTAAACCAGGGCAAAAGGTATGGGTTCTTTAGCCTGTGGCTCCCAGGACACTCCAGGACAGATGGAGTGGCCCTTACCCTATCCTAGAAAAGAAGAGTTAGGTCACCTACTTGGAAGACCTGGGCACCAGCAGGACACCCAAGAGAGTGATCCATGTAAACCACCTAAAACTCTAATGTTTCAGGGCAGATATACCCTTGTTGGTGGTTACTGATGAGGACCAGGAAGAAGAGAGTGAGTGTCTCCCTGACCTCCTCTCACATGACCCTAAAGATGGGTCAGCTGATTGAGTTATCAATTCAGACACCCTCACTGCCCAACAGCAAGCTGACTGCAGGCAAGTCCTACAGCAGTTTGTTGGGCTTTTCTCTTTGGCCCCTGGACAGACCCACCTGTGTACCCATGATGGGGAAACATAAGACAGTTTACGTGTCAAAACCAAAATCTATAGACAGTCTGACCAAGTTAAAGTGAGCATCAAAGTGGAATTCCAGAAGATGCTGAATTTAGTGTTTATTGAACCCTCTGACAGTCCCTGAGCTAGCCCAGTGGTATTGGTCCCCAAACCTCATTCCGAAGATGGGAAGAGAGAGATGAGGTTTTGTGTGGACTACACAGGTTTCAACTCTGTCACCAAGACAGATGTACACCCTATATCAAGAGCAGATGAACTAAGAGACACATTAGGTGCAGCCAGAATCCTTAGTACCTTTGCCCTAACTGCAGGGCACTGGCAAATCAGAACAGCACCTGGAGCAAAAGAAAAGACAGCATTCACTACACTTAATGGGCATTATCAGTTTACTGTTAGGCCCTTTGTGTTAAAGATGCCCCCGTCACATTCCAACGGTTGGGGAATCAAGTCCTTGCTGGCTTGGAGTCCTTTAGTGTAGTATATCCAGATGAAATTGCGGTCTTTAGCTTATCCAGGCAGGATCACCTGATCCACCTGGGGAATCAGCAGGCCTCACTAGGAAGGCATCAAAGTGCCAGACAGGGCAGAGCACTGTTGTATGCGTTGGCCACCTTGTAGGTGGAGGCCAAATGCAACCTTTACAGCCCAAGATCCAGACAGTTCTGGACTGGGAAGCTCTAAAAACCCAGACTCAAGTCAGGGCATTCCATGGGTTGACTAGTTACAATAGGGGGCTTGTGAAGGGGTATGGATCCATTGTGACCCCCCCACATAGAACATACTTCAACTTCAGCACCAGTACTCAAAGCTCCAGATTATTCTAAGCAGTTCATTATGCAGACAGATGTCTCTGAACATGGGATAGGAGCAGTCCTGTCCGAAATCCAATGATGATAGCTATGACCAGCCTGTTTTTTTTATTAAAAGGAGGTTACTCTACAAAGAGCAGAGTTGGAGTGAGATTACATTGAGAAGGAGGCCATTGCTGTGGTTTTGTCACTGAAAAAGCTGAGCTCATACTTGTTTGGTACTCACTTTATTGTTCAAACTGTCCACGACAACTTAGATGACTGATACAAATGAAAGGTGAGCACACAGGGATTGGACTTTTCAGTGGAACACAGACGTGGGACTGCCCATGCCAATGCGGATGGCTTTCCAGGTTCTTCCACTTAGACAATGAAGACTCTCCTGGGAAAAGTTAGTCTCATCCTCTTTCATTTGGGAGGGGGCTGTGTAGGAAAGAGCCCCTTTTTCTAATGGTTCCTCCCCCACCTTTTTCCTGATATTGATTCTTTCTTGACTTAAAGTGTGGTGGGATCCTGCTAACCAGGCACCTGCACCAGAGTTCTTTCCCTAGAATTGTACCATTGTTCCCACAATTGGCACACCCCGGCACACAGCTACGACCCTTGTAAAACATACCAGTGGTACCAAGGGCTCTGTGACCAGGTAGGGTCCCTAAGTGCTGCAACATATATTATGCCACACTATAGGACTCCTCGCCAAGCACATGCACACTGAATTTGCAGCTTGTGTGTACTGGTGGGCAGAAAAAGGAAAGGTCAGCTTGGCATCCCTCTCAGGATGCCAGGTCCACCAACCACTGCCTGTGGCATAGGTAAGACACTCCTCTAGCAGGCCTCTCAGCCCTTGGGCAGGGTGCACTCTATCACAGGTGAGGGCATAGCTGCATGAGCAATATGCCCCTACAATATCTAAGTCAATTCTTAGACGTTGTAAGTGCAGTGTGGCCACAAAAAGTACATGGGCTAGGAGTTTGTCATCATGAACTCTACAGCTACATGATGACTTCACTGAAGATTGGGAAGTTTGGCATCAAACATCTGAAGCAGAATAAACCCACACTGATGCCAGAGTTGGAGATATTGTACAGTGCGCCCCGAGGGCATCTGAGAAATGCTCCCTATATTTTAACCAACCCTTTTGTATAACCCACTTAGTTTAAGGCTGACCAGTATGTGCCAGCCTGCCACTAAAGGAGGAGTTTCTGACCCCATGGGGTGGGGGCCTTTGTGCCCATGGAGTCAGAAAAAAAGCTTGCTCTGGGTGGAGGTGCTTCACACCGCCTGCCTGCAGGAACTATAAAACGAGGCGGTGAGCCTCAAAAGTTCAGGCTTCCTGTTACAGTGTACCAGGGCACTCCCGCTAGTGGAGATGCCCATCCACCGGACAAAGTCCCACTTTTGGCGGCAAGTACAGCAGGAACATTTGAAAAAAAAGGAGGAGTGACCACTTCAGATAGGTCCACCCATAAGGCGTCCAGAGCTGAAGTGACCCCTCTCCATGTAGAATCCTCCATCTTGGTTTGGAGGACAGGGACCATAGGGTTCGTTCTGTTTCACCCACCTCAAATGGAGTGGACACTGGAAGGGTGTAGTCACCCTCAGGGTCAGTAGCCATAGGCTACTGATCCCTGACACCTGTTACACCCCTCCATCCGGGATTTAAGGGCACCCCTGAACCCAGCTCACCAGGTTTCTGGTGACCTCAAGAAGACAACAAGAAGAAATAAGAACTGCTAAGCTGACACCCAACAGAGAAGACTGCACACACCAATTGACTTGGCCCCACCCCTACCGGCCTGTCTACAGCTTCTGAAGCCCCTGCTTCAAAAAAGTGATGTATCTTGCAGGACCAGTGACCTCTTCAAAACCCCAAGAGGATTGCCTGTCCACCAGAGGACCAAGATCGCTAGAGGACAGCGGCCCTGTCCAAAAAGCAACTCCAAACAAGCATTTGCAATGCAATGGGCCTCACGTTTGCTCGAGTTAGAGCTCTTAGCATTATGAACTCCTAACCGGACTTTTCTTGCCACATAAACTGAATATTAAAAGATAAACACTTTCACATAAGAGAGCCGATGGCCGTAAAGCAAACACAGATTAGGAAACAGAAGTTAGCTTGCAGTGAAACATATCGGCAAAAGTGCAGTCATACTTGTTACCGACAAAAGTGCAATTATCCATGTAACAAGATCGATGTCATGCAAAGCGCTTGACTACTGCCCAGCGAGATCTCACTACCTACGAAACAAAGAGGAAAAAGTAGTCCTGAAGCCATACGGAAAACATGAATCCTTGTATGTTTTCAGTAGTTGGCAGTGCGCTTAACAAGGGCTAAACACCAGAAAAGGCATGACGTAAGCTTGCCTTTCAGTAATCGAATCAACCGAATTTTAAAAGGCAAGCCCACGAACCAACCAAAGTGATGGGCGTTGTTACAAGCCATTAGAGAGATAACAACAGGGAGAGAGCGCTTTGCACGCTCCACCCTAAAAAACTAGAGCAGTGAAACCATGATTAAATCACCTGTGTGTGACCCCCACAACGCGGTACTGCAAACAAGGGAAACAGGCTCTGCAAAAAATAAAGTTACCAGTGATATAAAAGCTAGTGTTGCCACAATCATGGTGCACTGTAAACCTGATCACCCTACTGTGTTTTGGCACCACCAGCTGTTCCAGCAACTATAATCAAAAGTGGTGTTGTGCAACCACAAGGAACCATGAAGTGAACACTACCCAAGGAAAGCTGCTGTAAACACAATAAACATGGAGCTTAATTAAGTTATGTAACTTTAACATCGATAGCAGAGACAGTAAACAACACAAATGAATAAATGCTGCGCTGTGACCTTAAAGAAAATCAGAAAGTGAGCAGCGCCCAAGCACCAACTGTAACCCTAGATAGTGTACAAATGCTTAGGAGTGACAAACCATCTGAACAGGGGCCTGAACCCTGGAGCCTCAGATTAAAGATCTGAGAAAGATAGGCCCAGGTAGATGAGAAGACCCATTTAAGTGAGGTCATTTAACATGTTACTGTGATTCTTCTGCAAGGCCACTAACATAGTCACTACCGCAGCAGAACTCAAGTTGCAGCAACCAGTGTGGCTTGTTTTCTCACTCGGACCATGCCTCCTCGTGTTTAGAAGAATGGGAGTAGAAGCCCCACATGCACATTACATAGGTGCATTGCAAGGAGATGCCCATTCATCCATTGAAATTCGTACTCTAGAGATTGAGCTATCCAGAAGCACAAATGCTTCCACCTCCACACCTCGGAGAGTTTACATGTCCGTGACAGATGGTTTGTGTAGTGTGCGTATGTGGGCACAGCCAGCACACGCTCACGCTCCATAGCAGGCAGCTGAAAAAACAGAGAGCACTCTGCACCCACTCCCACCCACTCTAAAACTAAAATGGACACGTTGCTCTGCCACCACAATGGAAATATTAGAATGCGCCACCCCTCACACAGCCGCAAAGCAAGATGAATGCATTGTACTGCGGCAGCAACTTAATAACTAAAATTAGGTGCCCTCAAATAGCCACTATGTATCAAAGTGAATGTGGTGCACTGCCGCAAAACCAAAATGCGGCGCCGAAGCTGCTGCATTAAAAAATAAACACGGTGTACTGAAACTGTGAAGTAAACACAAAACTGCAGTGACCCAAGGGCCATATCTAAACTAAAAGTGGTGCATTGCAATTGCGAAGTAAAAATGAAAAGTGGTGCCCCAAGCAGCTACGATAAACAATCTAGATGTGCTGCACTGTAACTTTTAAATAAAACACAAAAAGCACCACCCCTAGCAGTTGCAATAACAAAGTAAACACCGTGCACTGCAACCAAGAAGTAAAAAATAAACACTGCACTGAAAGCAGCTGCGATAATCACGTGAACGCGATATACTGCAACCACAAAGTAATCTTCACCCCATGCAGCTGCAATAATCAAGTAAATGCAGTACACTGCAAACACAAAGTAAACACAAAACGTGGCGCTCCAAACAAGCGAGATCGCACTGCGAACAAAGGATAACAAGCGAGATCGCGCAGCGAACAAAAGATAATAAAAAGTAGTCCACAAACCTGATGGAAAACAGCGAGCCTCGCATGTTTTCAGTACTTGGTCGCTGCGCTCGAGGAGGGCTAATCACCAGAAAAGGAATGACGTAAGCGTGCTTTCCTCTATTGAAATCAAGCCTATTTTGACAGGCAAGCCCACAAACCAATGAAAAACACGGACGTGACGTGGACGGGGCTGTGATCCCTTTTCTTATTTCCTAAAGCGTCTCGCTAGCGATACGCATGCGCGAGCGCATGTGACGCAGACTCGAAACTAAAAAGGACTCCAGAACCACCCTGATCAGCAAGCCCAGCCTACTCTGCCACCGATACCCACGGCTTGTGTCCAGGTGGGCCACCGGTCTAGAGCAGGTCCCCAGACGTTTCTGACCAAGTGTCCACCCTGGGTTGACCAACACAACAACTTCTGTGGACTAAATCCAGAGGACACCCCTGCCCGTGAAGTTTCCGGACAAAGAAACCCAATGCCAAAAGGTACCCTGCAACAGCACCACCCTGGCCTTGGGGAACCCGACTTCCGGTGCAGCAACATGCAGCAGGCAACCTTCCACTCTGTCTAGCCTGTGGTTTCCCTGAGCCGACCTCCAGGTCCTGACCTGCAGCTTTCTTGTGACCCGAGGAGCCCCATATTCAAAAGTATTGTGAGCTCAAAGCTGAGTTTATACCCTGCACCCGGAACTTGCAGGTCTGCCCACTGAAGACGTGGGTACTTACCTGCTGGCGAATACAATTCCGAATGCCCTGAAAATCCATGGGAGCCCATTTAAAATCTTCCATCAACTTGCAGTCATTGGGTGTGTGTTTCATTTATTGCCTGTGTGTGTACAACTAATGATTTGCACTACGTTCTGATTAGTCTAACTGTTCAACCACACTACCACAAAAGAGAGCATTGTCATTATCTAATTTAGTCTCCATTAAACTTCTGGGAAATCCCTGGACTCTGTGCACATTATATCTCATTTTGATAAGGTATACACAGAGCCAGCTTCCTACAATTTGTGACTTCACATAATCTTCAGGGTTATCAAGAGGCTGCTGAATTAACGCTGACAGCTGTAGCCAGGAATTTGCCACAAGCTTTCTCACAATTTGACAATTCTAAAGTTTTTACTTTGGTTTAAAGACTTTGAAAGAGATCCTTGTGGCAATACAGATTGGAAATTCCTCATTTTTTATTTTACAGTACGCTAATTATACTGCAGGGAACCACAACAGATTAAAGTCTTTGAATGTAGACAGGACAACAAAGTCATTGTTTAGAGCTAGATGAAAGGCAGAATATATGCATGTGACAATTTACACAATGTAAGCCTTTCCTCAATATCTAAATAACCAGTGGCCAGGGCAAGCAATCTGGTCTTGTTGGCGAAGCCCAAGGAGATTCTTCTTTGGCAAACAAAAAGTGGTTTGCTTAAAATCTATGACAAAGCCTTGATTGTGTAGTATTTAAGTACCCAATAATGTCTGAGTATACCATATCCCTAAAGGAAATCCTCCTTCCACCTTAGAGAAAGATTGCTGACTACAGGCATTTTCACATGTTCTATCTCTGCTGCCACAAAAGGTAGACCAGAAGACTCAGCAAAAGCAAACATCTCCTTCAAGTGCCCCTGTCTGAATCTCAGTATGAACTGAGTTTGAAATAAACCTCTTGACATGCTCTAAAGAAGGCAAGGATTCAATAGATAAAAAAGAGATGCAATTGGAAGAATAAAGAATGTAGGGTCCAATCAAACTAAACAAATAATAAAATAGTTAGCTCTCCCACACAGAGAGAAGAAAGGTGCTAAATTAATCTAAAAACTAACAGCCTTAACTGTTGCACTAAAAGTGAAACAGAGTAAAATTGTACACCAACGTTTATGGAAACTACTGTTATGTTAGAATAATGTTAGTCTCTCTGTTAGTCTTTTAGGTGGAACCATGGCAACAGTAACACAACGTACAAGATCATGTAGCCAGATAAGCTAAATTATGGTTGCCCCAATAACATTTCCTTTATGATAGAGACATTTTATGATTTCCAATTCCCCGTTCCCGTTTTCTCAACCCTGCACGTGACAAGGCTTCCACATAGTTGTTTTGGCTGTTTGAAAGCTGCTGGTGGATATATTTTATGGAAATGAGCAAACCCCTCACTGGCAGAACAAGGGGACAGGGGATGGTTGTGTTAGCCAAATCTCTTTGGTCTAGTAATTCACAGTAATTGTCTATTCTGGGGCATGAGATAGGCAAAGCCATCTTTATTATCAAATTTTATTTTAGAATTATTCTTTTTGCACTTTATGTGCTATTAATCTGAATATAAATTATGCTGTATAGAAGAAAAAAACATAATATATTAAAATGTTCTAACCCACATTTCCCTCCTCTGTGTTTCTCACACTTATGCTAAATCCATTAGCAACTGATATGTTCCCATAATCCCCTTTTATTCCAATGAATGATGGTGAGAAGTGCTTCTTTTTGTGCCACTGCAGACCAGCACATATTTTAGCTTCCTAAATAGAACACTGTTGCATTCCTCTGTGTTTTTTTCTCAGAATGACATCATTGGTTCTAACCAAAGTGAGATGCTTTTATGACATCACAGAATCTTCAGGGTTGCTAAGGTGCAGGTGTGTCAACATTGGCAGCTGTAGCCAAGAGTTTGTCGCCATCTTTGCCACAGTTTTTACATGCTACAGAATTTTCTTCTGGTTTAGAGATTTTAACAGACCTAAACCCACTTCATTACAACATTTCTTCACTGTTACATCTTTATGACATGATTGGTAAGGAGTTCTTCCTTTAATATTTATAGATTTCATGTTATATTTTTGTAGATTTCACATGCCATAAATCCGTATACTAGTGGCTTGAGACTGTAAATTTTAAACCGATAGAGCCATCATTCTGCAGTCTATCTTAAGCCTGACTGCTCTGTGCCAAGCTACCAGAGGGTGGGCACGGGATAATTTGGATTGTGTGTGACTTACCCTGGCTCGGATTATGGGCCCTATTTGGACTAGGGTGATACCTCTGCCAACTAGAGACCCCATTTCTAAGATGGACTATGTGCTTGGCCTCCGCTCAAGGACTGCTGAGTACTTGAAAAAGACATCTAAAAACCTTGAGGCTAGCCAACAGCTCCAGAAGTTGTGGTATGGTCAAAAGGCTGAACTGGTAAAATTTAAACCAGGGCAAAAGGTATGGGTTCTGGAGCCTGTGGCTCCCAGGGGACTCCAGGACAGATGGAGTGGCCGTTACCCTATCCTAGAAAAGAAGAGTGAGATCAACTACTTGGAAGACCTGGGCACCAGCAGGACACCCAAGAGGGTGATCCAAGTAAACCACCTAAAACTCTAATGTTTCAGGGCAGATATACCCTTGCTGGTGGTTACTGATGAGGACCAGGAAGAAGAGAGTGAGTGTCTCCCTGACCTCCTCTCACATGACCCTAAAGATGGGTCAGCTGATTGAGTTATCTATTCAGACACCCTCACTGCCCAACAGCAAGCTGACTGCAGGCAAGTCCTACAGCAGTTTGTTGGGCTTTTCTCTTTGGCCCCTGGACAGACCCACCTGTGTACCCATGATGGGGACACATAAGACAGTTTACGTGTCAAAACCAAAATCTATAGACAGTCTGACCAAGTCAAAGTGAGCACCAAAGTGGAATTCCAGAAGATGCTGAATTTAGTGGTTATTGAACCCTCTGACAGTCTCTGAGCTAGCCCAGTGGTATTTGTCCCCAAACCTCATTCCGAAGATGGGAAGAGAGAGATGAGGTTTTGTGTGGACTACAGTGGTTTCAACTCTTTCACCAAGACAGATGTACACCCTATATCAAGAGCAGATGAACTAAGAGACAAATTAGGTGCAGTCAGATTCCTTAGTACCTTTGCCCTAACTGCAGGGCACTGGCAAATCAGAACGGCACCTGGAGCAAAAGAAAAGACAGCATTCACTACACTTAATGGGCATTATCAGTTTACTGTTAGGCCCTTTGTGTTAAAGATGCCCCTGTCACCTTCCAACAGTTGGTGAATCAAGTCCTAGCTGGCTTGGAGTCCTTTAGTGTAGTATATCCAGATGATATTGCTGTCTTTAGCTTATCCAGGCAGGATCACCTGATCCACCTGGGGAATCAGCAGGCCTCACTAGGAAGGCATCAAAGTGCCAGCCGGGGCAGAGCACTGTTGTATGCGTGGGCCACCTTGTAGGTGGAGGCCAAATACAACCTTTACAGCTCAAGATCCAGACAATTCTGGACTGGGAAGCTCCAAAAACCCAGACTCAAGTCAGGGCATTCCATGGGTTGACTCGTTACAATAGGGGGTTTGTGAAGGGGCATGGATCCATTGCGACCCCACACATAGAACATACTTCAACTTCAGCACCAGTACTCAAAGCTCCAGATTATTCTAAGCAGTTCATTGTGCAGACAGATGTCTCTGAACATGGGATAGGAGCAGTCCTGGCCGAAATCCAATGAGGATAGCTATGACCAGCCTGTTGTTTTTATTAAAAGGAGGTTACTCTACAGAGAGCAGAGTTGGAGTGACATTACATTGAGGCAGAGGCCATTGCTGTGGTTTTGTCACTGAAAAAGCTGAGCTCATACTTGTTTGGTACTCACTTTATTCTTCAAACTGTCCACAGACAACTTAGATGACTGATACAAATGAAAGGTGAGCACACAGGGATTAGACTTTTCAGTGGAACACAGACGTGGGACTGCCCATGCCAATGCGGATGTCTTTCCAGGTTCTTCCACCTAGACAATGAAGAATCTCCTGGGAAAAGTTAGTCTCATCCTCTTTCATTTGGGAGGGGGCTGTGTAGGAAAGAACCCCTTTTTCTAATGGTTCCTCCCCCATCTTTTTCCTGATATTGATGCTTTCTTGACTTAAAGTGTGGTGGGATCCTGCTAACCAGGCCTCTGCACCAGTGTTCTTTCCGTAGAAGTGTACCATTGTTCCCACAATTGGCACACCCCGGCACACAGCTAAGACCCTTGTAAAACATTCCAGTGGTACCAAGGGCTCTGTGACCAGGTAGGGTCCCTAAGTGCTTCAACATATATTATGCCACACTAAAGGACTCCTCGCCAAGCACATGCACACTGAATTTGCAGCTTGTGTGTCCTGGTGGGCAGAAAAAGGAAAAGTCAACATGGCATCCCTCTCAGGATACAGCTACATGATGACTTCACTGAAGATTGGGAAGTTTGGCATCAAACATCTCAGGCAGAATAAACCCACACTGATGCCAGTGTTGGGGTTATTTTACAGTGCGCCCAGAGGGCATCTGAGAAATGCTCCCTATATTTTAACCAACCCTTTCGTGTAACCCACTTAGTTGAAGGCTGACCAGTCTGTGCCAGCCTGCCACTAAAGGAGGAGTTTCTGACCCCATGGGGTGGGGGCCTTTGTGCCCATGGAGTCAGAAAAAAAGCTTGCTCTGGGTGGAGGTGCTTCACACCGCCTGCCTGCAGGAACTATTAAACCAGGCGGTGAGCCTCAAAAGTTCAGGCCTCCTGTTACAGTGTCCCAGGGCACTCCCGCTAGTGGAGATGCCCACCCACCGGACAAAGTCCCACTTTTGGCGGCAAGTACAGCAGGAACATTTGAAAAAAAAAGGAGGCGTGACCACTTCAGATAGGTCCACCCATAAGGCGTCCAGAGCTGAAGTGACCCCTCTCCATGTACAATCCTCCATCTTGGTTTGGAGGACAGGGACCATAGGGTTCGTTCTGTTTCACCCACCTCATATGGAGTGGACACTGGAAGGGTGTAGTCACTCTCATTGGCTACTGACCCCTGACACCTGTTACACCCCTCCATCCAGGATTTAAGGGCCCCCCTGAACCCAGCTCACCAGGTTTCTGGTGACCTCAAGAAAACAACAAGAAAAAATAAGAACTGCTAAGCTGACACCCAACAGAGAAGACTGCAGACACCAAATGACTTGGCCCCAGCCCTACCGGCCTGTCTACAGCTTCTGAAGCCCCTGCTTCAAAAAGGTGATGCATCTTGCAGGACCAGTGACCTCTTCAAAACACCAAGAGGATTGTCTGTCCACCAGAGGACCAAGATTGCTAGAGGAGAGTGGCCCTGTCCAAAAAGCAACTCCAAACAAGCACTTGTAATGCAATGGGCCTTGCGTTTGCTCTAGTTAGATCTCTTAGCATTATAAACTCCTAACCGGACTTTTCTTGCCATATAAACTGAATATTAAAAGATAAACACTTTCATATAAGAGAGCTGATGGCCGCGAAGCAAACACACAGAAGGAAACAGAAGTTAGCTTGCAGTGAAACATATCGGCAAAAGTGCAGTTATCCTTGTTACCGACAAAAGTGCAATTATCCATGTAACAAGATCGATGTCATGCAAAGCGCTTGACTACTGCCCAGAGAGATCTCACTACCTACGAAACAAAGAGGAAAAAGTAGTCCTGAAGCCATACGGAAAACTTGAAGCCTTGTCTGTTTTCAGTAGTTGGCAGTGCGCTTAAGAAGGGCTAAACACCAGAAAAGGCATGACGTACGCATGCCTTTCACTAATCAAATCAAGCGAATTTTAAAAGGAAAGCCCACGAACCAACCAAAGTGATGGGCGTTGTTTCAAGCCGTTAGAGAGATAACAACCGGGACAGAGCGCTTTGCACGGTTCACCTTAAAAAGCTAGAGCACTGAAACCATGATTAAATCACCTGTGTGTGACCCCCACAACGCGGTACTGCAAACAAGGGAAACAGGCTCTGCAAAAAATAAAGTTACCAGTGATATAAAAGCTACTGTGGCCACAATCATGGTGCACTGTAAACCTGATCACCCAACTGTGTTTTGGCACCACCAGCTGTTCCAGCAACTATAATCAAAAGTGGTGTTGTGCAACCACAAGGAACTATTAAGTGAACACTACCCAAGGCAGCTGCTGTAAACCCAATAAACATGGAGCTTAATTAAGTTATGTAAGTTTAACATCAATAGCAGAGACAGTAAACAACACAATGAATAAATGCTGCCCTGTGACCTTAAAGAAAATCAGAAAGTGAGCAGCGCCCAAGCACCAACTTTAACCCTAGATAGTGTACAAATGCTTAGGAGTGACAAACCATCTGAACAGGGGCCTGAACCCTGGAGCCTCAGATTAAAGATCTGAGAAAGATAGGCCCAGGTAGATGAGAAGACCCATTTAAGTGAGGGCATTTAACATGTTACTGTGATTCTTCCGCAAGGCCACTAACATAGTCACTACCGCAACAGAACTCAAGGTGCTGCAACCAGTGTGGCTTGTTTTCTCAGCCGGACCATGCCTCCTCGTGTTTAGAAGAATGGGAGTAGAAGCCCCACATGCACATTACATAGGTGCTTTGCAAGGAGATGCCCATTCAGCCATTGAAATTCGTGCTCTAGAGATTGAGCTATCCAGGAGCACAAATGCTTCCACCTCCACACCTCGGAGAGTTTACATGTCCGTGACAGATGGTTTGTGTAGTGTGTGTATGTGGGCACAGCCAGCACACGCTCACGCTCATAGCAGGCAGCTGAAAAAACACAGAGCACTCTGCACCCACTCCCACCCACTCTAAAACTAAAATGGACACGTTGCTCTGCCACCACAATGGAAATATTAGAATGCGCCACCCCTCACACAGCCGCAAAGCAAGATGAATGCAGTGTACTGTGACAGCAACTTAATAACTAAAATTAGGTGCCCTCAAATAGCCACTATGTATCAAAGTGAATGTGGTGCACTGCCGCAAAATCAAAACGCGGCGCCGAAGCTGCTGCATTAAAAAATAAACACGGTGTACTGAAACTGTGAAGTAAACACAAAACTGCAATGACCCAAGCGCCATATCTAAACTAAAAGTGGTGCATTGCAATTGCAAAGTAAAAAATAAAAGTGGTGCACCAAGCAGCCACGATAAACAAACTAGATGTGCTGCACTGTAACTTTTAAATAAAACACAAAAAGCACCACCCCTAGCAGCTGCGATGGCAAACTAAACGCTGTGCACTGCAAAGACGAAGTAAAAAATAAACACTGCACAGAAAGCAGCTGCGATAATCAAGTGAACGCGATATACTGCAACCACAAAGTAATCTTCACCCCATGCAGCTGCAATAATCAAGTAAATGCGGTACACTGCAAACACGAAGTAAACCAAAACGTGGCGCTCCAAGAAGCTGTGATATGTCAAAACAAGCGAGATCGCGCTGCGAACAAAGGATAACAAGCGAGATCGCACAGCGAACAAAAGATAATAAAAAGTAGTTCACAGCCTGATGGAAAACAGCGAGACTCGCATGTTTTCAGTACTTGGTCGCTGCGCTCGAGGAGGGCTAATCACCAGAAAAGGAATGACGTAGGCGTGCTTTCCTCTATTGAAAGCAAGCCTATTTTGACAGGCAAGCCCACGAACCAATGAAAAACACGGACTTGATGTGGACGGGGCTCTGATCCCTTTTCTTATTTCCTAAAGCGTCTCGCTAGCGATACGCATGCGCGAGCGCATGCGACGCCGATTCGACCCTAAAAAGGACTCCAGAACCACCCTGATCAGCAAGCCCAGCCTACTTTGCACCCGATACCCACAGCTTGTGTCCAGGTGGGCCACCGGTCTAGAGAAGGTCCCCAGAAGTTTCTGACCAAGTGTCCACCCTGGGTCGACCAACACAACAACTTCTGTGGACTAAATCCAGAGGACACCCCTGCCCGTGAAGTTTCCGGACAAAGAAACCCAATGCCAAAAGGTACCCTGCAACAGAACCACTGTGGCCTTGGGGAACCCGACTTCCGGTGCAGCAACATGCAGCAGGCGACCCTCCACTCTGTCTAGCCTGTGGTTTCCCTGAGCCGACCTCCAGGTTCTGACCTGCAGCTTTCTTGTGACCCCGAGGAGCCCCATATTCAAAAGTATTGTGAGCTCAATGCTGAGTTTACACCCTGCACCCGGAACTTGCCAGGTCTGCCCACTGAAGACGTGGGTACTCAACTGCTGGCGAATACAATTCCGAATGCCCTGAAAATCCATAGGAGCCCATTTTAAGTCTTCCATCAACTTACAGTCATTGGGTGTGTGTTTCATTTATTGCCTGTGTGTGTACAACTAATGATTTGCACTACACTCTGATTAGTCTAACTGTTCAACCACACTACCACAAAAGAGAGCATTATTATTATCTAATTTAGGGCCTTATTACAACTTTGGATGACAGCGTTAATCCGTCCCAAATGTGACGGATATACCACCTACTGTATTACGAGTTCCATAGGATATAATGGACTCTTAATACGGTAGGTGGTATATCCGTCACATTTGGGATGGATTAACACCGTCCTCCAAAGTTGTAATAAGGCCCTTAGTCTCCATTAAACCTCTGGGAAATCCCTGGACTCTGTGCACATTATATCTCATTTTGATAAGGTATATACAGAGCCAGCTTCCTACAATTTGTGACTTCACATAATCTTCAGGGTTATCAAGAGGCTGGTGTATTAACACTGACAGCTGTAGCCAGGAATTTGCCACAAGCTTTATCACAATTTGACAATTCTAAAGTTTTTTTACTTTGGTTTAAAGACTTTGAAAGAGATCCTTGTGGCAATACAGATTTTTTATTTTACAGTACACTAATTATACTGCAGGGAACCACAACAGATTAAAGTCTTTGAATGTAGACAGGGCAACAAAGTCATTGTTTAGAGCTAGATGAAAGGCAGAATATATGCATGTGACAATTTACACAATGTAAGCCTTTCCTCAATATCTAAATAACCTTTGGCCAGGGCAAGCAATCTGTTCTTGTTGGTGAAGCCCAACGAGATTCTTCTTTGGCAAACAAAAGGTGGTTTGCTTGAAATCTATGACAAAGCCTTGATTGTGTAGCATTTAAGTACCCAATAATGTCTGAGTATACCATATCCCTAAAGGAAATCCTCCTTCCACGTTAGAGAAAGATTGCTGACTACAGGCATTTTCACATGTTCTATCTCTGCTGCCACAAAAGGTAGACCAGAAGACTCAGCAAAAGCAAACATCTCCTTCAAGTGCCCCTGTCTGAGTCTCAGTATGAACTGAGTTTGAAATAAACCCCTTGACGTGCTCTAAAGAAGGCAAGGATTGGATAGATAAAAAAGAGATGCAATTGAAAGAATAAAGAACGTAGGGTCCAATCAAACTAAACAAATAATAAAATAGTTAGCTCTCCCACACAGAGAGAAGAAAGGTTCTAAATTAATCTAAAAACTAACAGCCTTAACTGTTGCACTAAAAGTGAAACATAGTAAAATTGTACACCAACGTTTACGGAAACTACTGTTATGTTAGAATAATGTCAGTCTCTCTGTCAGTCTTTTGGGTGGAACCATGGCAACAGTAACACAACGTACAACATCATGTAGCCAGATAAGCTAAATTATGGTTGCCAAAATATCGTTTCCTTTATGATAGAGACATTTTATGATTTCCAATTCCCCGTTCCCATTTTCTCAACCATGCATGTGACAAGGCTTCCACATAGTTGTTTTGGCTGTTTAAAAGCTGCTGGTGGATATCTTTTATGGAAATGAGCAAACCTCTCACTGGCAGAACAAGGGCACAGGGGATGGTTGTGTTAACCAAATCTCTTTGGTCTAGTAATTCACATAAAGTTAACTCTGTCTATTCTGGGGCATGAGATAGGCAAAGGCATCTTTATTATCAAATTTTATTTTAGAATTATTCTTTTTGCACTTTATGTGCCATTAATCTGAATATAAATTATGCTGTATAGAAGAAAAAAACATAATATATTAAAATGTTCTAAGCCACATTTCCCTCCTCTGTGTTTCTCACACTTATGCTAAATCCATTAGCACCTGATATGTTCACATAATCCCCTTTTATTCTAATGAATGATGGTGAGAAGTGCTGCTTTTTGTGCCACTGCAGACCAGCACATATTTTAGCTTCCTAAATAGAACACTGTTGCATTCCTCTGTGTTTTTTTCTCAGAATATGACATCATTGGTTCTAACCAAAGTGAGATGCTTTTATGACATCACAGAATCTTCAGGGTTGCTAAGGTGCAGGTGTGTCAACATTTGCAGCTGTAGCCAAGAGTTTGTCGCCATCTTTGCCACAGTTTTTACATGCTACAGAATTTTCTTCTGGTTTAGAGATTTTAACAGACCTCAACCCACTTCATTACAACATTTCTTCACTGTTGCATCTTTGTGACATGATTGGTAATGAATTCCTTCTTTAATATTTATAGATTTCATGTTATACTTTTGTAGATTTCACATGCCATAAATCGTATACCAGTGGCTTGAGACTCTACATTTTAAACTGATAGAGCCATCATTCTGCAGTCTATCTTAAGCCTGACTGCTCTGTGCCAAGCTACCAGAGGGTGGGCACAGGATAATTTGGATTGTGTGTGACTTACCCTGGCTAGGATTGTGGGCCCTATTTGGACAAGGGTGATACCTCTGCCAACTAGAGACCCCATTTCTAAGATGGACTATGTGCTTGGCCTCCGCTCAAGGACTGCTGAGTACTTGAGAATGACATCTAAAAACCTTGAGGCCAGCCAACAGCTCCAGAAGTTGTGGTATGGTCAAAAGGCTGAACTGGTAAAATTTAAACCAGGGCAAAAGGTATGGGTTCTGGAGCCTGTGGCTCCCAGGGCACTCCAGGACAGATGGAGTGGCCCTTACCCTATCCTAGAAAAGAAGAGTGAGATCACCTACTTGGAAGACCTGGGCACCAGCAGGACACCCAAGAGGGTGATCCATGTAAACCACCTAAAACTCTAATGTTTCAGGGCAGATATACCCTTTTTGGTGGTTACTGATGAGGACCAGGAAGAAGAGAGTGAGTGTCTCCCTGACCTCCTCTCACATGACCCTAAAGATGGGTCAGCTGATTGAGTTATCTATTCAGACACCCTCACTGCCCAACAGCAAGCTGACTGCAGGCAAGTCCTACAGCAGTTTGTTGGGCTTTTCTCTTTGGCCCCTGGGCAGACCCACCTGTGTACCCATGATGGGGACACATAAGACAGTTTACGTGTCAAAACCAAAATCTATAGACAGTCTGACCAAGTCAAAGTGAGCATCAAAGTGGAATTCCAGAAGATGCTGAATTTAGTGGTTATTGAACCCTCTGACAGTCCCTGAGCTAGCCCAGTGGTATTGGTCCCCAAACCTCATTCCGAAGACGGGAAAAGAGAGATGAGGTTTTGTGTGGACTACAGAGGTTTCAACTCTGTCACCAAGACAGATGTACACCCTATATCAAGACCAGATGAACTAAGAGACAAATTAGGTGCAGCCAGATTCCTTAGTACCTTTGCCCTAACTGCAGGGCACTGGCAAATCAGAACGGCACCTGGAGCAAAAGAAAAGACAACATTCACTACACTTAATGGGCATTATCAGTTTACTGTTAGGCCCTTTGTGTTAAAAATTCCCCTGTCACCTTCCAACAGTTGGTGAATCAAGTCCTTGCTGGTTTGAAGTCCTTTAGTGTAGTATATTCAGATGATATTGCTGTCTTTAGCTTATTCAGGCAGGATCACCTGATACACCTGGGGAATCAGCAGCCCTCACTAGGAAGGCATCAAAGTGCCAGACAGGGCAGAGCACTGTTGTATGCGTGGGCCACCTTGTAGGTGGAGGCCAAATGCAACCTTTACAGCCCAAGATCCAGACAATTCTGGACTGGGAAGCTCCAAAAACCAAGACTCAAGTCAGGGCATTCCATGGGTTGACTGGTTACAATAGGGCGTTTGTGAAGGGGTATGGATCCATTGTGACCCCACACATAGAACATACTTCAACTTCAGCACCAGTACTCAAAGCTCCGGATTATTCTAAGCAGTTCATTGTGCAGACAGATGTCTCTGAACATGGGATAGGAGCAGTCCTGTCCGAAATCCAATGATGATAGCTATGACCAGCCTGTTGTTTTTATTAAAAGGAGGTTACTCTACAGAGAGCAGAGTTGGAGTGACATTGCATTGAGAAGGAGGAAATTGCTGTGGTTTTGTCACTGAAAAAGCTGAGCTCATACTTGTTTGGTACTCACTTTATTGTTCAAACTGTCCACGACAACTTAGATGACTGATACAAATGAAAGGTGAGCACACAGGGATTGGACTTTTCAGTGGAACACAGACGTGGGACTGCCCATGCCAATGCGGATGGCTTTCCAGGTTCTTCCACTTAGAAAATGAAGACTCTCCTGGGAAAAGTTAGTCTCATCCTCTTTCATTTGGGAGGGGGCTGTGTAGGAAAGAGCCCCTTTTTCTAATGGTTCCTCCCCCACCTTTTTCCTGATATTGATGCTTTCTTGACTTAAAGTGTAGTGGGATCCTGCAAACCAGGCCCCTGCAACAGTGTTCTTTCCCTAGAACTGTACTATTTTTCCCACAATTGGCACACCCCAGCACACAGCTAAGACCCTTGTAAAACATACCAGTGGTACCAAGGGCTCTGTGACCAAGTAGAGTCCCTAAGTGCTGCAACATATATTATGTCACACTAAAGGACTCCTCACCAAGCACATGCACACTGAATTTGCAGCTTGTGTGTACCGGTGGGCAGAAAAAAGAAAAGTCAGCATGGCATCCCTCTCAGGATGCCAGGTCCACCAACCACTGCCTGTGGCATAGGTAAGACACTCCTCTAGCAGGCCTCTCAGCCCTTGGGCAGGGTGCACTCTATCACAGGTGAGGGCATAGCTGCATGAGCAATATGCCCCTACAATATCTAAGTCAATTCTTAGACGTTGTAAGTGCAGTGTGGCCACAAAAAGTACATGGGCTAGGAGTTTGTCATCATGAACTCTACAGCTACATGATGACTTCACTAAGGATTGGGAAGTTTGGCATCAAACATCTCAAGCAGAATAAACCCACACTGATGCCAGTGTTGGAGTCATTATACAGTGCGCCCAGAGGGCATCTGAGAAATGCTCCCTATATTTTAACCAACCCTTTCGTGTAACCCACTTAGTTGAAGGCTGACCAGTCTGTGCCAGCCTGCCACTAAAGGAGGAGTTTCTGATCCCATGGGGTGGGGGCCTTTGTGCCCATGGAGTCAGAAAAAATGCTTGCTCTGGGTGGAGGTGCTTCACACCGCCTGCCTGCAGGAACTATAAAACCAGGCAGTGAGCCTCAAAAGTTCAGGCCTCCTGTTACAGTGTACCAGGGCACTCCCGTTAGTGGAGATGCCCACCCACCGGACAAAGTCCCACTTTTGGCGGCAAGTACAGCAGGAACATTTGAGAAAAAAAGGAGGCATGACCAATTCAGATAGGTCCACCCATAAGGCGTCCAGACCTGAAGTGACCCCTCTCCATGTAGAATCCTCCATCTTGGTTTGGAGGACAGGGACCATAGGGTTCGTTCTGTTTCACCCACCTCAAATGGAGTGGACACTGGAAGGGTGTAGTCACTCTCATTGGCTACTGACCCCTGACACCTGATACACCCCTCAATCCAGGATTTAAGGGCACCCCTGAACCCAGCTCACCAGGTTTCTGGTGACCTCAAGAAGACAACAAGAAAAAATAAGAACTGCTAAGCTGACACCCAACAGAGAAGACTGCAGACACCAAATGACTTGGCCCCAGCCCAACCGGCCTGTCTACAGCTTCTGAAGCCCCTGCTTCAAAAAGGTGATGCATCTTGCAGGACCAGTGACCTCTTCAAAACACCAAGAGGATTGTCTGTCCACCAGAGGACCAAGATCGCTAGAGGAGAGTGGCCCTGTCCAAAAAGCAACTCCAAACAAGCATTTGTAATGCAATGGGCCTTGCGTTTGCTCTAGTTAGATCTCTTAGCATTATAAACTCCTAACCGGACTTTTCTTGCCATATAAACTGAATATTAAAAGATAAACACTTTCACATAAGAGAGCCGATGGCCGCGAAGCAAACACACAGAAGGAAACAGAAGTTAGCTTGCAGTGAAACATATCGGCAAAAGTGCAGTTATCCTTGTTACCGACAAAAGTGCAATTATCCATGTAACAAGATCGATGTCATGCAAAGCGCTTGACTACTGCCCAGAGAGATCTCACTACCTACGAAACAAAGAGGAAAAAGTAGTCCTGAAGCCATACGGAAAACTTGAAGCCTTGTCTGTTTTCAGTAGTTGGCAGTGCGCTTAAGAAGGGCTAAACACCAGAAAAGGCATGACGTACGCATGCCTTTCACTAATCAAATCAAGCAAATTTTAAAAGGAAAGCCCACGAACCAACCAAAGTGATGGGCGTTGTTACAAGCCGTTAGAGAGATAACAACAGGGACAGAGCGCTTTGTTCGCTCTACCTTAAAAAACTAGAGCACTGAAACCATGATTAAATCACCTGTGTGTGACCCCCACAACGCGGTACTGCAAACAAGGGAAACAGGCTCTACAAAAAATAAAGTTACCAGTGATATAAAAGTTACTGTGGCCACAATCATGGTGCACTGTAAACCTGATCACCCAACTGTGTTTTGACACCACCAGCTGTTCCAGCAACTATAATCAAAAGTGGTGTTGTGCAACCACAAGGAACTATTAAGTGAACACTACCCAAGGCATCTGCTGTAAACCCAACAAACATGAGCTTAATTAAGTTATGTAAGTTTACCATCGATAGCAGAGACAGTAAACAACACAATGAATAAATGCTGCCCTGTGACCTTCAAGAAAATCAGAAAGTGAGCAGCGCCCAAGCACCAACTGTAACCCTAGATAGTGTACAAATGCTTAGGAGTGACAAACCATCTGAACAGGGGCCTGAACCCTGGAGCCTCAGATTAAAGATTTGAGAAAGATAGGCCCAGGTAGATGAGAAGACCCATTTAAGTGAGGTCATTTAACATGTTACTGTGATTCTTCTGCAAGGCCACTAACATAGTCACTACCGCAACAGTACTCAAGGTGCTGCAACCAGTGTGGCTTGTTTTCTCACTCGGACCATGCCTCCTCGTGTTTAGAAGAATGGGAGTAGAAGCCCCACATGCACATTACATAGGTGCTTTGCAAGGAGATGCCCATTCAGCCATTGAAATTCGTGCTCTAGAGATTGAGCTATCCAGGAGCACAAATGCTTCCACCTCCACACCTCGGAGAGTTTACATGTCCGTGACAGATGGTTTGTGTAGTGTGCGTATGTGGGCACAGCCAGCACAGGCTCACGCTCCATAGCAGGCAGCTGAAAAAACACAGAGCACTCTGCACCCACTCCCACCCACTCTAAAACTAAAATGGACACGTTGCTCTGCTACCACAATGGAAATATTAGAATGCGCCACCCCTCACACAGCCACAAAGCAAGATGAATGCAGTGTACTGCGACAGCAACTTAATAACTAAAATTAGGTGCCCTCAAATAGCCACTATGTATCAAAGTGAATGTGGTGCACTGCCGCAAAATCAAAACGCGGCGCCGAAGCTGCTGCATTAAAAAATAAACACGGTGTACTGAAACTGTGAAGTAAACACAAAACTGCAATGACCCAAGCGCCATATCTAAACTAAAAGTGGTGCATTGCAATTGCGAAGTAAAAATGAAAAGTGGTGCCCCAAGCAGCCACGATAAACAAACTAGATGTGCTGCACTGTAACTTTTAAATAAAACACAAAAAGCACCACCCCTAGCAGCTGCGATGGCAAAGTAAACGCCGTGCACTGCAACCACAAAGTAAAAAATAAACACTGCCCTGAAAGCAGCTGCGATAATCAAGTGAACGCGATATACTGCAACCACAAAATAATCTTCAACCCACGCAGCTGCAATAATCAAGTAAATGCGGTACAGTGCAAACACGAAGTAAAACCAAAACGTGGCCCCCCAAGAAGCTGTGATATGTCCAAACAAGCGAGATCGCGCTGCGAACAAAGGATAACAAGCGATATCGCGCAGCGAACAAAAGATAATAAAAAGTAGTCCACAGCCTGACGGAAAACAGCGAGACTCACATGTTTTAAGTACTTGGTCGCTGCGCTCCAGGAGGGCTAATAACCAGAAAAGGAATGACGTAGGCGTGCTTTCCTCTATTGAAAGCAAGCCTATTTTGACAGGCAAGCCCACGAACCAATGAAAAACACGGACGTGATGTGGACAGGGCTCTTATCCCTTTTCTTATTTCCTAAAGCGTCTCGCTAGCGATATGCATGCGCGAGCGCATGCGACACAGACTCGACCCTAAAAAGGACTCCAGAACCACCCTGATCAGCAAGCCCAGCCTACTTTGCACCCGATACCCACAGCTTGTGTCCAAGTGGGCCACCTGTCTAGAGCAGGTCCCCAGACGTTTCTGACCAAGTGTCCACCCTGGGTTGACCAACACAAAAACTTCTGTGGACTAAATACAGAGGACACCCCTGCCCGTGAAGTTTCCGGACAAAGAAACCCAATGCCAAAAGGTACCCTGCAACAGCACCACCCTGGCCTTGGGGAATCCGACTTCCGGTGCAGCAACATGCAGCAGACGACCCTCCACTCTGTCTAGCCTGTGGTTTCCCTGAGCCGACCTCCAGGTCCTGACCTGCAGCTTTCTTGTGACCCCGAGGAGCCCCATATTCAAAAGTATTGTGAGCTCAATGCTGAGTTTACACCCTGCACCCGGAACTTGCTAGGCCTGCCAACTGAAGACGTGGGTACTTAACTGCTGGCTAATACAATTCCGAATGCCCTGAAAATCCATGGGAGCCCATTTTAAGTCTTCCATCAACTTACAGTCATTGGGTGTGTGTTTCATTTATTGCCTGTGTGTGTACAACTAATGATTTGCACTACACTCTGATTAGTCTAACTGTTCAACCGCACTACCACAAAAGAGAGCATTATTAATATCTAATTTAGTCTCCGTTAAACCTCTGGGAAATCCCTGGACTCTGTGCACATTATATCTCATTTTGATAAGGTATATACAGAGCCAGCTTCCTACAATTTGTGACTTCACATAATCTTCAGGGTTATCAAGAGGATGGTGTATTAACACTGACAGCTGTAGCCAGGAATTTGCCACAAGCTTTATTACAATTTGACAATTCTAAAGTTTTTTTTACTTTGGTTTAAAGACTTTGAAAGAGATCCTTGTTGCAATACAGATTGGAAATTGCTCATTTTTTATTTTACAGCACACTCATTATACGGCAGGGAACCACAACAGATTAAAGTCTTTGAATGTAGACAGGGCAACAAAGTCATTGTTTAGAGCTAGATGAAAGGCAGAATATATGCATGTGACAATTTACACAATGTCAGCCTTTCCTCAATATCTAAATAACCAGTGGCCAGGGCAAGCAATCTGTTCTTGTTGGTGAAGCCCAAGGAGATTCTTCTTTGGCAAACAAAAGGTGGTTTGCTTAAAATCTATGACAAAGCCTTGATTGTGTAGCATTTAAGTACCCAATAATGTCTGAGTATGCCATATCCCTAAAGGAAATCCTCCTTCCACGTTAGAGAAAGATTGCTGACTACAGGCATTTTCACCAGTTCTATCTCTGTTGCCACAAAGGGTAGAGCAGAAGACTCAGCAAAAGCAAACAATATCTCCTTCAAGTGCTCCTGTCTGAGTCTCAGGATGAACTGAGTTTGAAATAAACCCCTTGACGTGCTCTAAAGAAGGCAAGGATTCAATAGATAAAAAAGAGATGCAATTGAAAGAATAAAGAATGTAGGGTCCAATCAAACTAAACAAATAATAAAATAGTTAGCTCTCCCACACAGAGAGAAGAAAGGTGCTAAATTAATCTAAAAACTAACAGCCTTAACTGTTGCACTGAAAGTGAAACATAGTAAAATTGTACACCAACGTTTATGGAAACTACTGTTATGTTAGAATAATGTCAGTCTCTCTGTCAGTCTTTTGGGTGGAACCATGGCAACAGTAACACAACGTACAACATCATGTAGCCATATAAGCTAAATTATGGTTGCCCCAATAACGTTTCCTTTATGATAGAGACATTTTATGATTTCCAATTCCCCGTTCCCATTTTCTCAACCATGCATGTGACAAGGCTTCCACATAGTTGTTTTGGCTGTTTGAAAGCTGCTGGGGGATATCTTTTATGGAAATGAGCAAACCTCTCACTGGCAGAACAAGGGGACAGGGGATGGTTGTGTTAACCAAATCTCTTTGGTCTAGTAATTCACATAAAGTTAACTCTGTCTATTCTGGGGCATGAGATAGGCAAAGGCATCTTTATTATCAAATTTTATTTTAGAATTATTCTTTTTGCACTTTATGTGCTATTAATCTGAATATAAATTATGCTGTATAGAAGAAAAAAACATAATATATTAAAATGTTCTAAGCCACATTTCCCTCCTCTGTGTTTCTCACACTTATGCTAAATCCATTAGCAACTGATATGTTCCCATAATCCCCTTTTATTCCAATGAATGATGGTGAGAAGTGCTGCTTTTTGTGCCAGTGCAGACCAGCACATATTTTAGCTTCCTAAATAGAACACTGTTGCATTCCTCTGTGTTTTTTTCTCAGAATATGACATCATTGGTTCTAACCAAAGTGAGATGCTTTTATGACATCACAGAATCTTCAGGGTTGCTAAGGTGCAGGTGTGTCAACATAGGCAGCTGTAGCCAAGAGTTTGTCGCCATCTTTGCCACAGTTTTTACATGCTACATAATTTTCTTCTGGTTTAGAGATTTTAACAGACCTCAACCCACTATATTACAACATTTCTTCACTGTTACATCTTTGTGACATGATTGGTAAGGAATTCTTCCTTTAATATTTATAGATTTCATGTTATATTTTTGTAGATTTCACATGCCATAAATCCGTATACCAGTGGCTTGAGACTCTACATTTTAAACTGATAGAGCCATCATTCTGCAGTCTATCTTAAGCCTGACTGCTCTGTGCCAAGCTACCAGAGGGTGGGCACAGGATAATTTGGATTGTGTGTGACTTACCCTGGCTAGGATTGTGGGCCCTATTTGGACAAGGGTGATACCTCTGCCAACTAGAGACCCCATTTCTAAGATGGACTATGTGCTTGGCCTCTGCTCAAGGACTGCTGAGTACTTGAGAAAGACATCTAAAAACCTTGAGGCCAGCCAACAGCTCCAGAAGTTGTGGTATGGTCAAAAGGCTGAACTGGTAAAATTTAAACCAGGGCAAAAGGTATGGGTTTTGGAGCCTGTGGCTCCCAGGGCACTCCAAGACAGATGAAGTGGCCCTTACCCTATCCTAGAAAAGAAGAGTGAGGTCACCTACGTGGGAGGCCTGGGCACCAGCAGGACACCCAAGAGTCCATGTAAACCACCTAAAACTCTAATGTTACAGGGCAGATATACCCTTGCTTGTGGTTACAGATGAGGAGCAGGAAGAAGAGAGTGAGTGTCTCCCTGACCTCCTCTCACATGACCCTAAGGATGGGATGGATGATTGAGTTGTCTATTCAGACACCCTCACTGCCCAACAGCAAGCTGACTGCAGGCAAGTCCTACAGCAGTTTGTTGGGCTTTTCTCTTTGGCCCCTGGACAGGCCCACCTGTGTACCCATGATGGGGACACATAAGACAGTTTACGTGTCAAAACCAAAATCTATAGACAGTCGGACCAAGTCAAAGAGAGCATCAAAGTGGAATTCCACAAGATGCTGGATTTAGGGGTTATTGAACCCTCTGATAGTCCCTGAACTAGCCCAGTGCTCTTGGTCCCCAAACCTCATTCCGAAGATGGGAAGAGAGAGATGAGGTTTTGTGTGGACTACAGAGGTTTCAACTCTGTCCCCAAGACAGATGTACACCCTATATCAAGAGCAGATGAACTAAGAGACAAATTAGGTGCAGCCAAATTCATTAGTACCTTTGAGCTAACTGCAGGGCACTGGCAAATCAGAACGGCACCTGGAGCAAAAGAAAAGACAGCATTCACTACACTTAATGGGCATTATCAGTTTACTGTTAGGCCCTTTGTGTTAAAGATGCCCCATAACCTTCCAACGGTTTGTGAATCAATTCCTTGCTGGCTTAGAGTCCTTTAGTGTAGTATATCTAGATGAAATTGCTGTCTTTAGCTCATCCTGGCAGGATCACCTAATCCACCTGGGGAATCAGCAGGCCTCACTAGGAAGGCATCAAAATGCCAGACGGCGTCGAGCACTGTTGTATACGTGGGCCACCTTGTAGGTGGAGGCCAAATGCAACCTTTACAGCCCAAGGTCCAGACAATTCTGAGCTGGGAAGCTCCAAAAACCCAGACTCACGTCAGGGCATTCCATGGCTTGACTGTTTACTATAGGGGGTTTGTTACCCCTCACACAGAACAGACTTCAACTTCAGCACCAGTAAACAAAGCTCTAGATTATTCTAAGCAGTTCATTGTGCATAAAGATGTCTCTGAACATGGGATAGGAGCAGTCCTGTTCGAAAACCAATGATGATAGCCAGGACCAGCCTGTTGGTTTCATTTAAAGGAGGTTAGTCTAAAGAGAGCAGAGTTGGAGTGACATTACATTGAGAAGGAGGCCATTGCTGTGGTTTCGTCACTGAAAAAGATGAGCCCATTCTTGTTAGGTACTCACTTTATTGTTCAAACTGTCCACAGACCACTTAGATGACTGATGCAAATGAAAGGTGAGAACCCTAAACTTTTAAGGTGGTCCATCTTCCTACAGGGATTGGACTTTTCAGTGGAACACAGACCTGGGACAGCCCATGCCAATGCGGATGGCTTTCCAGGTTCTTCCACTTAGACAATGAAGACTCTCCTGGGGAAACTTAGTCTCATCCTCTTTCGTTTGGGGGGTGGGGGGATTGTGTAGGAAAGAGCCCCTTTTGTCATGATTCCTCCCTGAACCTTTTTCCTGATATTGGTGCTTTCTTGACTTAAAGTGTGCTGGGATCCTGCTAACCAGGCCCCAGCACCAGTGTTCTTTCCCTAGAACTGTACCATTGTTCCCATAACTGGCACACCCCTGGCACATAGCTAAGACCCTTGTAAAACATACCAGTGGTACCAAGGGCTCTGTGACCAGGTAGGTTCCCTTAGTGCTGCAACATATATTATGCCACACTAAGGGACTCCTCACCAAGCACATGCACACTGCATTTGCAGCTCGTGAGTACTGGTGGGCAGAAAAAGGAAAAGTCAGCATGGCATCCCTCTCAGGATGCCAGGTCCACCAACCACTGCCTATGGCATAGGTAAGTCAGCAGGCCTCTCAGCCCTTAGGCAGGGTGCACTCTATCACAGGTGAGGGCATAGCTGCATGAGCAATATACCCTTACAGTATCTAAGTCAATTCTTAGACATTGTAAGTGCAGTGTGGTCATTATAAAGTACATGGGCTGGGAGTTTGTCATTACGAACTCTACAGCTCTATGATGACTTCACTGAAGATTGGGAAGTTTGGCATCAAACATCTCAAGCACAATAAGCCCACACTGATGCCAGTGTTGGATTTATTGTACAATGCGCCCTGAGGGCATCTTAGGAATGCTCCCTATATTTTAACTAACCTTTTAGTGTAACCCACTTAGAGTAAGGCTGACCAGTCTGTGCCAGCCTGCCACTAAAGGAGGAGTTTCTGACCACATGGGGTGGGGGTCTTTGTGTCTATGAAGTCAGAAAACAACTTGTTCTGGGTGGAGGTGCTTCACACCTCCTGTCTGCAGGAACTGTAACACCAGGCGGTGAGCCTCAAAAGTTTTGGCCTCCTGTAACAGTGTCCCAGGGCACTCCAGCTAGTGGAGATGCCCACCCACCAGACAAAGCCCCACTTTTGGTGGCAAGTACGGCAGGGAAATTCGAAAAAACAAGGAGGAGTGACCACTTCAGATAGGACCACCCATAAGGTGTCCAGAGCTGAAGTGACCCCCTCTCTGCAGAATCATCCATCTTGGTTTGGAGGACAGGGACCATAGGGTTAGTTCTGTATCATGCTTCCCAAATGGAGTGGACACTGGAAGGGTGTAGTCACCCTCAGGGTCAGTAGTCATTGGCTACTGACCCCTGACACCTGTTACACCCCTAAATCCAGTAATTAAGGGCACCCCTGAACCCAGCTCACCAGGATCCTGGTGACCTCAAGAAGATAACAAGAAGAAATAAGAAGGACTGCTAAGCTGACACCCAGCAGAGAAGACTTCAGACACCCATTGACTTGGCCCCAGCCCTACCGGCCTGTCTACAGCTTCTGAAGTCCCTGCTTCAAAAAGGTCACGCACCTTGCAGGACCAGTGCCCTCTTCAAAACCCCAAGAGGATTGCCTGTCCACCAGAGGACCAAGATCGCTAGAGTACAGCGGCTCTGTCCAAAAAGCAACTCCAACAAAAAGGACTCCAGAACTGCCCTGATCAGCAAGTCCTGCCTACTCTGCACCCGATACCCACGGACCGTGTCCAGGTGGTCCACCGGTCTAGAGCAGGACCCAAGACGTTTCTGACCCAGTGTCCACTCTGGGTTCACCCCTCCTGACCAACACAACAACGTCTGCAGACTAAATCCAGATGCCGCCCGTGCCCGTGAAGTTTCTGGACAAAGACACCCCATGCCAAAATATGCCCTGCAACCGCACCCCCCTTTCCTTGGGGAACCCGACTTCCGGTGCAGCAACATGCAGCAGGCAACCCTCCAATCCGTCTAGCCTGTGGTTTCGATGATCCGACCTCCTGGACCTAACCTGCAGCCTACTTGTGACCCAGAGGAGCTCCATATTCAAAAGTATTGTGAGCCCGATGCTGAGTTTGCACCCTGCACCCCGAACTCTGTGTAGGAGGCTGGCCTGGTTTGTAGTGGGTACCTTGTGTACTTACACATTATACCAGGTCCAGTTATCCCTTATTAGTGAAATGTAGTAGTGTTCTAGCAGCTTAGGCTTACAGAGGTAGCTATAGCAGAGCAGCTTAGGCTGAACTAGGAGACATGCAAAGCTCATGCAATACCACGTATAGCTACACAGTACTTTTACACAAGTAAAGACACTACTCAGTGTTACCAAAAATAAAGGAATTTATTTGGGTGACACAGTACCAAAAATATCTTAGAGACAGTACTCCTTCTGAACGTAAGTAGTATACACAATATATACACTAGACACCAAAATTAGACAAGTAAATAGTCATGGAATAATGTAAACAGTAGGAAATCCTATAGAATGCTATGGGAGAAAATAGTTCTAGGGGCAACACAAACCATATACTAACAAAGTGGAATGTAAATCACAAATTCCCCCCAGACAAGTGTAGTGTGTGGAGAAACACTGGGAGAGTAAGAATACAGTAAAGGTAAGTAAATTACCCCACCCCAGAGCCCAGAAAAGCAGAAGTAATGTACTGCAAGTTTCCCTAGGACACACTACACCTCGTTTGGGGGATTTTGCAGCAGCCAACCAAGTCTGCAAAGAACAACTGCTGGATTATTGGACCTGAAGTCCTGCAAAGGAAGGGGACCAAGTCCAGAAGTCAAATGAAGTTCCAGAAAGAACAAGAGCCTCTGTCAACGCAGAAGAGGGTGAAAACGAAGAGTCCCTGGTTAGTAGAAGACTGCATAAATGTACCCTAGGAAGATGCCAGTGGGTTCCTGCATGATGTAAAAGATGTCCTACTGCATGAAGATCGTTGCAGATGAGATTTCGTGTTGGAAGGCGCCAACAAGCCTTGTCTATGACAAAAGTGCATTTTTCATCAAAATGGCACTGGATGCACCCAGGAGGGACCTGGGGTTGTAAACTCCATGTGAGGAGGAGGAGGGGGCTCTCAGCACTTGCAAAAGCCCTCAGGACGCCAGCCAGCACCCCCAGGGGTTACAGGACACGGGTTCAAAGGAGGTGCAAAACACGGTTGGTGCAGCACAACAAAAGAAGGTCCACCGCTGCCGGAAAACAACTCAGCAAGTTGAGCATCGCAGGAAGGAGTGCTGGCTACTGGGCTCAGGCTGTGCATGAGGGAATTTTGCAAACAGTGCACAGAGCACTCAGGAGGCGAAGAAGACACAGTACACAGGGGTACCATCGGTCTCAGGGTAGGCAAGGTCTTACCTCCTCCAAATTGTGTCAGCAGGACCTCAGGACAGTCTATGTTGATGATGCCCACACTCTGAGTCCTTAGGAGCACGCTCATCATTGTGGAGGAGTACCAGGGTACCGGTCGTCTTGGAAGGTGCCTGCTTGGAGCAGGGGAGTGACGGAGTCACTCCACGGGAGATTTCTTTGGTTCTTTTGGTGCAGGATGAAGACAGGGAGTCCCCAGAGTGTGCACACTGTAGAAACTGTTGCAATTGCAAACTTGAAGCTGAGGTTACTGAAGAAAAGTGTCTCTTTTAGACACTTTGTTGCAGTTACAGCGTTTCTAGGAGCAGGCTGCAGCTGATCCGAGGACAGGAGAGTCTGAAGTTGTTGCAGAGGATTCCTAAAGGAAACTTGCAAGCAGAATCTGAAGAGAACTCACATGAGAGACCCTAAATAACCCTGAGGGGGATTGGCTACCTTATCAGGTATGGACCTATCAGGAGGGGTCTCTGACGTCACCTGCTAGCACTGGCCACTGAGAGCCCTCCAGAGTGCCCCCACACCTAGCAGAGCAAGATGGCTGAAGTCTGGGACACACTGAAGGAGCTCTGGGCACCACCCCTGGGGTGGTGATGGACAAGGGAGTGGTCACTCCCCTGTCCTTTGTCCAGTTTCCTGCCAGAGCAGGGGAAAAGGGGTCCCAGAACCGGTGTAGACTGGTTTATGCAAGGAGGGCACCATCTGCGCCCTTCAAAGCATTTCCAGAGGCTGGGGGAGGCTACCCCTATTTTCAAAGGGAGAGGGTGTAACATCCTGTTCTCAGAGGAAATGCTTAGTTCTGCCTTCCTGGGACTGGGCTGCCAAGACCCCAGGAGGGCAAAACCCTGTCTGTGAGGTGGCAGCAGCTGTAACTGCAGTGCAAGCCTCAGAGAGCTGGTTTGGCAGTACTGGTGGTCCATGGTGAAGCCCACAGGATGAATGGAATTGGCTCCCAAATACCAGATTTGGAATGGGGGGACGTTTCCATGATCTTAGACATGTTACATGGTCATATTCGAAGTTACCATTGTGAAGCTACATAGAGGTATTGACCTATATGTAATGCACGCGTGTAATGGTGTCCCCGCACTCACAAAATTTGTGGAAATGGCCCTGAACTATGTGGGGGCAACTTTGCTAGTGCAAGGGTGCTCTCACACTTAGTAACTTTGCACCTAACCTTCAGCAAGTGAAGGTTAGACATATAGGTGACTTATAAGTTACTTAAGTGCAGTGAAAATGGTAGTGAAATAGTGTGTGCACTATTTCACGCAGGCTGCAATGGCAGGCCTGTGCAAGGGTTTGTCTGAGTTCCCTATGGGTGGCAAAAGAAATGCTGCAGCCCATATGGATCTCCTAGAACCCCAATGCCCTGGGTGCCTAGGTACCATATACTAGGGACTTATAAGGGAGGTCCAGTATGCCAATTGAAATTGGTAAATGTGGTCACTTGCCTACAGTGACAAATTTAAAAGCAGAGAGACCATAAGCACTGAGGGTCTGATTAGCAGAGCCTCAGTGACAGTTAGGCACTACACAGGTGCACACATTAGGCCACAAACTATGAGCAATGGGGTCCTGGCTAGCAGGATCCCAATGACACAGTAGAAACCCACTGACACACACTCACAAACAGGGCAAAAGTGGAGGCAACCATGCATGAAAGAGGCTACTTTCCTACAGTCTTCCCTCTGTAGACGTTGGTACTTGCCTGCTGGCAAATCCAATTCCGAGTGCTCTGAGTCTCCATAGGAGCCCAATTTAAATCTTCCATCAACTTGCAGTCTTTGGGTGTGTGATTTATTTATTGCCTGTGTGTGTACAACTAATGCTCTGCACTACGCTCTGATAAGTCTAACTGTTCAACCACACTACCACAAAAGAGAGCATTAGTATTATCTACTGTAGCCTCCGTTAAGCCTCTGGGAACCTCCAGCCTCTGTGCACGTTATACATCTGGCCCTAACTGTCTTAACTGTTGCACGAAAAGTGAAAGAGTAAAATTGGACACCAAAGTTTATGGAAACTACTGTTATGTCAGAATAATGTCAGTGTCTCTATCAGTTTTTTGGGTGGAGCTATGGTAACAGTAACACATACAAGATCACGTAGCCAGATAAGTTAAATTATGGTTTCCCCAATAAAGTTTCCTTTATGATAGAGACATTTTATGGTTTCCACTCCCTGTTCCCATTTTCTCAACCCTGCACGTGACAAGGCTTCCACATAGTTGTTTTGGCTGTTTGAAAGCTGCTGGTGGATATATTTTATGGAAATGAGAAAACCTCTCAATGGCAGAACAAGGGGATAACGGGTGGTTGTGTTAACCAATTCTCTTTGGTCTAGTAATTCACATAAAATCAACTCTCTGTCTATTCTGGGGCATGAGACAGGCAAAGGCATCTTTACTATCAAAGTGTATTTTAGAAGGATTTTTTTGTACTTTATGTGCTATTAATAGGAATAAACATTATGCTTTACAGAAGAAAGAAACGTAATATATTAAAATGTTCTAAGCCACATTTGCCTCCTCTGTGTTTCTCACCATTATGCTAAATCTATTAGCACCTGATATGTTCACATAATCCCCTTTTATTCCAATGAATGATGGTGAGAAGTGCTGCTCTTTGTGCCACTGCAGACCAGCATATATTTTAGCTTCCTAAATAGAACACTGTTGCATTCCTCTCAGTTGTTTTTATTAGATTGTGACATCATTGGTTCTTACCAAAGTGAGATGCCTTTGTGACATCACAGAATCTTCAGGGTTGCTAAGGTGCAGGTGTCCCAACATTGGCAGCTGTAGCCAAAAGTTTGCCCCCATCTTTGTCACAGTTTTTACATGCTAAAGAATTTGCTTGTGGTTTAGAGATTTTGACAGACTTCAATCTACATTATTACAATATTTGTTCACACTTGTGTCTTTGTGACATGACAAGTAAGGATTTGTTTCATTTTAGATGTTAAATGCCTCATGTATTGTCCTGAATCTATGGCATTAGTGATAATGTATCTTTATACTAATTTGTCATTTTAGCTTCTCATTTATAGCGTTCGCCATCCATATCAAAGACATATCATGAATCAGTATCCAAATGTCTAAGATCCTTTGTTATATTCCCCCTCCTTCCCTCCCTATACTTGTAGTTCTATAAGCACTATAGCACTTAATAGTTTTTTCCTTGACTTGACATGTAAACACAACATAGCCACCAAGCATTGTTAATCATTGGAAAAATCACCACTTCCGTCCATACTGTGTTTCCAGTGATTAGAACACTTTGTAGAGCAAACTGCTAAGTCCTTAGGAAATCAATAACTCTGAACTCTTTATTGACATAACTGCCAGGCCAATAGAATCAGATATGAGTGTGAGATACTGAAGAGAAAATTAATATATTGTTTGCATTCATGCCATAAAATCATAGACCAAACAAGTAACACAGGGCTTAGGGTTGCTAAAGCTGACTCAAACAGCTTTAAATTGCTACTAGTGACCTACATTTGACTGATTTATTTTGTGATGATTGAATCATGGATACATTACTGCAGGTATTATTCCCTTCCAACAGCATACCTGAATGATTGATTTAAGGTTCATTTACATGAGTATGTCGTTGGACGTAACTAGTAGATTTTAAACTCTCCTCCATCTATCACTGTTTAGTTGTCATATCAATATGAAAAGAATAGTTCTCTCTGTGATTTAAATCAGTGAGAGCTTTTAAATGACTTGTTGTTTCTTATTTTTTCTAGATCCAGTGCAACAACCCCTTGCGCCTAAAGTTCCACCACACAGTCTTCTGTCTGCGACAAACATCAGGCCTCCACTTATGGTGCCACCATGGGCCTCTAATATCCATCCCACTCATGGGAGTGTTCCTGGTTATATCTATAGGCCACAGGTTATGCCTGCTTTCCATGTAATCGATGGAACATTGCTACAAATATCCCAACAGCCTCCTATGCTGTTTAACTACCCACCAACTCTTGAATACATTACACCTGGTAACCAACCTCATGTTGGGGGCAGAAACCTTAAGCCATTTGGTGAACAACTCTTCCAAGGGAGTAAGCCACAGGAAGCAGCACATCTGTTTTTGTCTGCACCACATGTAACTTCCACCAACCACAGCACGACTAGTCTAGCCAGTTTAAATAGCAACCCATATAAACAGCATCTTCCACTTTCAAGCATACAGACTTTAAGGATGCAGCCTCCACCTATGATTCAACCTTGGAACCACTGCATCCAAGGCCATCAGATTCCTTTCAACACTGGAAATGCTGTCTACATTTACAATCAGCCTATGGTGGGGCAGCTGGTCCGGACGGAGAAGAGCACCATCTTACAGTCCTCCCAGGTTGTTCCCCATCCTATTGACATCAGGAAAAATAAAGGAACTCAGCACAGTGTTCCTTACAATGGAATGCCCCTTGTCTTAAATGGAATACAGCAGATCAGGAGCCAACAACCTACACCACTAAGCATGACCTACTGTCCCATTGCCTCCTCATCAGGAGATATAAAAACAGATTGTCAAGGAACAACTAGGATACCAAGTAAGCATTACACTATGAAATGAGTGTGTAAATGGAGAGCTATGGAGGGCTACGATGTAGGCGATCATGTATAAATGTCTGATTTATAGTTAGGAAGAAAGAGGGTGAGAGAGTAAAATGCTCTATCACACTGAAGAAGTAAACGTCCCCTGAATTTTGGGGCCTTTTTATGAGGTTATTGTGTCACTCTTGCACCATGTAACGTGGTGCAAGAGTGACACAAACCTTAGAAGATTATTCAAGCCACGTAAAGCCACTTTCCAAAACCTGGAGTAATGCAACTCAGCAAACCACTTTATTGTGTCTCTCGTCCCAGGAAAGGCGTTCCATGGACATTGTGTGGATGTTCCCAAGCAACTCCTATGGATTTTAGTGCATCCCCCAATTTACAAGAACTTTCACCTTACATCTTCGCAGGGGAAGAAAATATCTCCATTTCTACTCGTTTCTTCCTCTTTCTATGTGTCCGGCAAAGCCTCAGGGTTTGTTTTTGATCAGGAAGGTGTCCCCTTCTAGCTAAAAACAATCCTGCATGCAACACAGGCACCCTTGCACCAAGATGCATGGGTGCCTGTGTTGCTCTAGGCAGCCCATTGTATGCCAGAGCATCAGAAGGGGAAGGAATGAGACGCATTTCCTTAGAAACGGTACACTCCTGCCCCTTCCCTGTCACGCAATTTAGGGCAGCAAGGTGACTTCCTGTGGTGCACTGGGTGACTGCCTCATAAATGAGGCCCTTTCACTTGTCCATTGACTCTCCTACAACTGTAGTCGTTGACAAGGAACCACTGTCTAGATGGTTTCTCTCCATGAGTTAACATTTTCACAGGCAGCTCCATCAAGCTTGATGGCCTCCTGTTAAACTTTTATCTTGTTTTTGTTTCTTCAAAATTAAATTCCAAAGCTGGATTTTGTTGTTGAAAAAACAAACGTAATGACCACCACACAATGGGAGTTTTCTCACTTGGTCTGGGGGATATTTAAACTTTTTCCAGTCCCTTACTGGCAAATTTCAAACAACAGTTGGGAATAGTAAAAACTAGCTATTTCCTCACTCTAAATGGAGGAAGGCAGTCAAATGGCCAAACCTCTGATTGCCCGGAGTGTAAGAGGAGTATGTCAGCGACGGAGATGAAGTATGCTTACTTGCTGACAAATCTAGAGGGCGGACCTTCAGGGTATGACAGAGTACCCTCTTCACCAAACTGTAAATCAGCCTCTATGATAAGAGCTAATAGTAATTGCAGCTGTCCTGTCCTCATTCACCCCCGGGTCACTGGAACAAAAATGTCCTTGATTTGCATGATGTAGAACATTCTCTAGCAGCATGGAAATTCATAGCTGCCGCCCAATGTGCTGCTTTTCAAAAAGACCTAGTGTCTGTCGTACCTATCACTTCACATCTACTCCGGGGTCTTTCAACATTTTTCTATTTAAACTCTTTACCTGTTTCATATATTTGATAGGCTTAATGTGTTTGGAAAACAGAGTGTTATCTCAATTTCATCAAGGTTTACTATATATTAACCCATAATACCCATTTTTTATTTCAGTCCTGTCCTGTTGAGAAGGCAGGTATTACCAACTGTCTTTAAACTTAGTTTGGCAAATGATTTTTCTACATCTTAACATAGAAAAGTCACAGAGCTGTGGTCAAGTCTCAAGAAGTTTCCTTTCCTAGTTATCTTAGTCTTGGATATGGATAGATTATATGTGAATTGATTTAAGAGTGAGTTATATTTAGAACTGCTATCCCCTTCTCTCATTAAAGTTCTGCAGTTACAGCAGGACAGTTTGTCATGTTTTCAATAAACAATTTTATTGACGTTTTTCAATAGAGTTGCCCTTAATGGGTTAAATCATATAGTTAAATAAGTTTTAAATATAATACGAAACAACTGAATGAGATTTATTCCTATTCAGTAGTACATATTACATAAATGGGAGTCACAACTCATGAAATGTAACAACACATTCAAATGTTCCAGTTTCTGATACACTACCTTCTCATAAACACTTTCCACATTCAAACCCAAATTTCAGTCTCCTCTAGGCCATTTTATTCAGTGTCCGAAAATCTTTTTGCCTAGAGACGGATCTATCAGAAGCCACCTGCACAGGTCAACAGAATTTACATCAACGATCCAAAGATTGCAGACCCAGGATTTACAGACCTGGACATACCTGTCCACCCAGAATTTATAGAGGTGTAATTCCATCTGCAATTATCTGTGTGGGTGCAATACTCTTGTAACGAGGAACTTAGTTGTTGTGCTTGCTTCATAAATATTTCTGTCAGATGGGACTGCAAGGTCCATCTTAATCCGATCTCCCCTGAATGATTACTATGGTCATATTACGTAATGCCCAATTTTAAACATTTTTGCATTGATTGCGCATATTACACACTGCCCCAGGCACATTAATACATAGGGCACACAAACTATTCAAAAGTCTATTACTGGTCAAAACACGACATTGGACTAGACAAAGGAACCCCCAGTGGAGATACAGTTGCAAAATTACGCCTTCACATTAGTGTGGAAGTAGAGGTGTTCCCTGGAGCCTGAATATGTGAGTGGCCTATAGTCCAATCACGGAGGAGAGTAAAAGTGATTTTCAGGGATATTGAATATATTGGGAAGAATTGGTTCTGAACGTTAAAGTTGAGGAGTGGGGAGGACTTTTACTATTGATTTCCATTCTGCCTTTTGTGAAAAGCGAGACTCGTTCAAATTATTTACAATTTTCTCTCTACGGCCCTCTTCCCTTTCCAGTTTTTGTGTTCTTTAGATCTAATACCACTTTGCTGATGATCCTTCTTGTCTAGTTTCCTTCCGTAAATAGGAGTTATTGCTATAATTGCTATAATTTACTTCATCCTTCTGCATTTAGCAGAAACGCTGTGTATAAGAAACATCCTTTTGCAGTCCTCATATTGTAAAAAGAAATACTTAAATACATAACATGCAAATCAATGTTCTTAGTTTCACTATGAACCTTTTAGTTGGGGATTGCTAAAGCAGCAACATTTACCATGCTGTGAGATTCTGACAGGCATAATGACTTAAATATGTTTTTCTTTGCACTTCTAATAAAAGTAAAATATGCCAATTTATGATTGATAATGTGGATGCTTTATAATTACCTTTCTTATGTCTTCTTATGTTCCAGGTCTTCAGAACGCTGGTGTACTTGCCCAAAGCCAAAGCCCACATCTAATTGAACAAAACCCTGAAGGCAGAAGTGTTGTCTCTATCCACCACACTGCTTACCAGGACAACAGGATACTCCTAGGTCCAGCTCCTTTGGATGTCCAAACAGCAGCAACACATTTGTCACCTTATTCTCCTCAGGCTGTGATCAATGAGTGCGGAATAAAAAAGAATAATGCTTCTTTTCTAGGACAAAAACAAATAGGAAGCGTATTTACGACCACATTGAAAGGAAAATCTTTGCAGCATGTGAGCATTTCTGATAGTCCCCAGGATTCTCTGGAGACACCATTGTTGCAAATAAAGATTCCAGATATTCAACCCATATTATCTTACGCTGATCCCCTCCACAACGTCATACCTGGGGGAAATCTCAACAAAGATTTAGTTACCAAGGGATATTCTTTAAATGAAAGCTTGAAAATTATGTCACAATCTTCACAGAATACGTCTGCTTTAATTGTATCTCTACCACAGAGCGACATGGGAAGACCAACAATTAGACATACAATCGCAAATGAAACAGTCCATACAACAGTGGACAGATACAAAATAGTCACCGAAGTCACAAATTCAGAAATAATTTCATCTTCCCTGGATTCAAGAGAGGAGAAGACAGTTTTAGCACAAAGGGGAAGCAAACTGACACATCCCATGCAAAGAGCAGAGAAAGTGGGATCTCCTGGGAAAATAAGCCAGAAGCACACCCATTTTTCTGAGGTACATGAGACAAAAACACTGGATCTGAATGATACCACCAAAGAAAATCAAGGCATACGAGGTATGTTGATGGTAAATGATACTTTGTACACTTCAGCATCAGAAGACCTCCAGTTGAAGCAATCGCATGACAAGGATACCATGGGCAAAGAGGTTGCCACATTTCCACTCGGAAAAAGTATGTGCACTCCTAAACCTGTCAATAAAGCTGATACCAAAAATGTTTCTAGGACTGGAGCTCTGAAGAGTGATTCTGGTGCTGATATGAGCAAAGCTACCAAAAGGAAAAAGAATGATATTAAGGAGCAGCCCACCAAGAGAGCAAAGAGCCAAACCATAGTCCTTAACAAAGGAAAATCCCTGCAAAAATACAAATGTGTTTGTCCTGGAAGTGAGAATAAGAGCACAACAGTTAATCCAGAAAACAAACTAAAGGTAAATGACAAAAACAAGAAAACCCAGAGCAAAAGAAAGGAAGTATGTACAGAAACAGAAAAAGAGTCATTTAAACGTCATCGGAGTAGCCTCAGCTTGCAAATGCTTGAATCTATTCAGGTTTTCCATCCGCTTGGAAAAAAAGGACAGAGCACAGGTGCAGCTCGTGCTTCTGGGAATCCTGCAGCTCCACTTTCTACAGAAGGCCATCCAAGCAGCACTGGACGTTTGATTGCAAAGGTTAATGAAAAGCCACTGGTGAGCGCCCTAAGAGATAACAAGAAATCCGAAAATTCTAAGATCTCCACTCAGACAGTTTTGCCTGTTATCAGGGATATTTTGGTTGACAAACACTCAATCCACCTTGGTTCCACGGACAACACAAGGACAGGAGTGAGAATAATGCCCAGGAAGGAAATGAGGAAAGAGAGTGAAAATAGAGTCTCAACAATTAACATGACTAATTCCAAATGTCTAGAAGACAAACAAATGCTTTCTGAAGACAGAGCTAGATCTCTAGCTGTTAATGGACAGCGTTGTCCAAAAGTAGGAAGTCAAATGGGAAATGATAGCAGCAAAGCCATTCAGCTTCCTTCAAAACAACTTCCTTCTGCTACACTCAAGGTGCCAATTGAACCAGCTCTAAATCCACCTGCTGCTCGACCTGCTGCTCCCATAGATCATGCCACAGCATTCTGTGGCAAAGACCAGAGGCCTGAAAGATTGCCGCTGTCACACCTGTCTCATTTACCATGCCCCACCAAGGAGCTGGAGGAGTCTATCCCCATCTCAGAGGAGCAGAGACCAGAGCGGGAGGCCATGAAGCGCAGGGCACAGTTGGAAAGGGAGAATGCCTGCCTCTACACTTCATTGGGGAAGCTGCAGTTCTTTGTTCAGCGCAAGAAGGACCATCAGTACGCAAAAGACTTTGGCTATCCTGATATACTGTTACAACTCTCCAAGAGCTACCTACTGCCTGACTGACTTGATTTGTATATTCAGATATGTATTTTTAGTTATTTGTAATTATATACAGTTATAATAAAGGTCACACCATTGAATATGATATCTGATTGTTTTATGTTGCAAACTGTTAGGTTAGGGGAGTAGCCAGAAATCTGAAATATCCTCACTTGAACCATATGTCTTGTAACAGTAAGGGCTCTAAGCAAGATTACCCCACACTCCTTTCACCCTTCCTTTGCATCTACTCATTGTTTCATCTTACCATCCTATCTTTCATCGTGTCTTCTCTCTATTACGTTTATTTTCATCCTTCATTCTTCTGCCTTCTTTCTTCTTTATGTTCTGTCAGTCCCCTATCTAGCAACACATCTTTTTTCTAGTCTTTACTTTTTGTCTTACCTTTCTCTTTCATGGTCTCTTTTTCTATAAGTTTCTCTCTGTGTTTTCCCTAAATGTTTATCTTTTCTTAATCTCTGTTTCCATCACAGTGCATGTCAGCCCAAACCCCTCATCCCTTTCTCATTGTGCCCCATAGGAGTTTTATTTACTAACATTTTATCTTAAGACAATATCCAATAAATAAATAATACACATTTCAGTGAAACACAGGAGTGGTGGTATGGTTTCACAATGCTACTGCGGCAGGTAGTGCATACAGTAGGAAGGAAAACAAACCAGATAAAATGTTGTTTTCTGATACATGATATCAAGTAAAAATCAATGCATCCATTTGATACACAGAATTGCATGTAACGTTACGTGGAAAATAAACAGCTTCATTTAGAACCAGGTAAATCAGAGCACACTAACTGCAGCATTCATCAGCTTACACCATTGTTGAAGCAGATCTCAGTACTCAGCATGAGCACTGATCATTCAGAAGGAAACACAAATCAGTCTGAAACAAGTCCGTCTTCTACTACTACTAAGTAGTAGATACTAACTCAGAAATTCTTGGTAAACAAAAAAAAACCTTTGTACCATGTTAACCTTTCAGGAAGGCCTCGTAAGAAAGGGGAGACACTCCCCTTTCTTACGTGGCCTTCCTGAAAGTGTTTCCTGGCCCCCGGTCGCAGCTGTGCTGCGATCGGGGGCCAGGAAACACTTTCAGGTTTCCTGGCCCCCCGATCGCAGCACAGCTGCGATCGGGGGGCCAGGAAACACTTTGAAAATGCCTCGTAAGAAAGGGGAGACTCTCCCCTTTCTTACGAGGCCTTCTGAAACTGTTTCCTGGCCCCCGATCGTAGCTGTGCTGCGATCGGGGGCCAGAAACAGTTTCAGAAGGCCTCGTAAGAAAGGGGAGAGTCTCCCCTTTCTTACGAGGCCTTCTGAAAGTGTTTCCTGGCCCCCGATCGCAGCACAGCTGCGATCGGGGGCCAGGAAACACCACTAGACGCCAGGGATTTCACTTTCGGGGGGCGACCCCCTCGGAAAACGGGCCGCCCCCCCCTGGCATAATTTGTATAAAAAAAAAAAGGTAGGTGCACCCTGGGGGGGGGAAGGGGCGCGATCGCACCCCCCCCCCAGGGGAATTTTTTTTTTTCCAAAAAAAAATATATTAAAAACAAAAAAAAATGACAGGGGGTCACCCGTGGGCAGGGTGACCCCCTGTTGGGGCAATATTTTTTTTTAGATGTTGTAGGGCTTACCTGGGGGCCATTTTGGCCCCCAAGGAAACCATACAACAACTAAAAAAAAATAGATGTATATATAGATCTATATATATCTATGTACATGGATATATCTATAGATATATCTATGTAGATAGATATATATATATAGAGGTAGATCTATATCAATCAAAGAGATTTATAAAGCGCGCTACTCACCCGTGAAGGTCTCAAGGCGCTGGGGGGGGGACAGGGGGAGGGAAAGGGGCTAGGAGGTTCACTGTTCGAAAAGCCAGGTTTTGAGGCCCTTCCTGAAAAGAAGTAGGTTTTGGGTCTTGCGAAGGTGGGTTGTGAGGGCGTTCCAGGTTTTGGGTGCAAGGTAGGAGAAGGATCTGCCCCCGGTGGTGGTGTGTTTGATGCGGGGGACAGAGGCGAGAGAGAGGTCAGCTGAGCGGACGTTTCGTGTGGGGGTGTGGAAGGTGACTCTCGTTGAGGTAGGCAGGGCCTGTGTTGTGGAGTGATTTGTGTGCGAGGATGAGGATCTTTAAGGTGATCCTTTTGTCAATGGGGAGCCAGTGGAAGGATTTGAGGTGTGGAGAGATGTGTTCGTGTCGGCGGAGGTCGAGGATGAGTCGTGCTGCTGAGTTCTGGATGCGTGTAGGTTGCGCTTGAGTTTTAGAGTGGTGCCGGCGTAGAGGGCGTTTCCGTAATCAAGCCTGCTGCTGATGAGTGCGTGAGTGACAGTTTTTCTGGTCTCTGTGGGGATCCATTTGAATGTTTTTCAGTATACGGAGTGTGTTGAAGCATGAGGAGGTGAGAGCGTTGATTTGTTGGGTCATCGAGAGGGAGGAGTCTAGGATGATGCTGAGGTTGCGTGCGTGGTTGGCGGGGGTGGGTGCAGGGCCTAGCGTGGTGGGCCACCATGAGGGGTGCCAGGTGTTTTTGTGTGGGCCAAAGAGGATTATTTCGGTTTTGCTTGAGTTGAGTTTCAGGTAGTTGGCTGATATATATATATATCACTTTTGTCAATATGTGTGTGGTTTCCCTGGGGGGAAAAGGGTCCGACTTGTCTAGTGGCAGTTTTAGTGCCATAAAGAAGCGCAGAAGGTTTATATGCCTACTGCAAAGAGCAAATCTGTATTTTATGTAAATAGCTGAGTACATTAGTAAAGTCAGCCATTACCTGCGCTATAATACCAATGAAATGTATGTGCGGGGTGGAGGGCGGCTATGGAGAGATGAAGGGCACTTTTGCTGGGTGGTAATGAGGTAATCCGAGGAGGAGGGAGTGGGAGCACCAATAATGATTGTTGGACTGGGCGCAGGAGGTGCTAAAGACTGTGACGAATGGTATGTGACAAGGTGTTTTTTGAGTGTCTTGAAAGTATGTGCTGATTGAGGGAAGAAGCGCAGGTAAGGTGGCCTCTACTGTTGCACGTATCTCACACACACCATCGATTTTGTAACTGTCTACGTAGGCTAGTGTTTTAGAGCAACAGTTTAGCCAATAGCAGAGATGGCATCTTGATGGATGACTGCTGCCTGCATTCGGGTTATAGAGCACCGCTCTGACATAGGATCAGAGACTGAGACATCAAATACTGAGACAGCATCTGAGGGATAGGACAATGGCGCACACTCTGGGAGTGATTTTTCAGTCAGAGGAGTCCCATTCGATAACTCCTCTTCCAGTACATTATGAGGGAGGTGATGAGGACAGTCCTGCTGTCCCTTCGCAAGCTGTTCGTGCAACTGGGTAATAGTGGGTTAGGCCAACCCAGAGAGCAGGTGAATGCGGCGGCAAGCAGAGAGAGAGAGTGCTCTCTTGGGAGCTCCCCAATTTAGTTGAGCCCCAAATTCCACCACCCAAATCATATTGTGGAGACATCAAAATTATCTATGGCAAAACAAACTGGTTTTGTAAGGCAGGCACCTGTGTTTTTGGTCCTGGATTCGGCGACCATATAGAGAAACACACTAAACCCAAACATTTCTGGAAACTAGACATTCGGGGGAGTCCACAGAGGTGTGACTTGTGTGGATTCCCCAAAGTTTTCTTACCCAGAATACCCTGCAAAGCTGAAATGTTGAAAAAAAAACTCAATTTTTCTCACATTTCTGTCACACAAACTACAGGAATATGCTGGGATCCACAACATTCCTACCACCCAGTGACTACTCACCTGTCCTGATAAAAACACTACCCCACTTGAGTGCCTACACCTAGTGCCTGTGTCAGGAATGGATCACCCCAGGGTCAACAGCTGCCTCACGTAAGGACCAACATTGACCGTTGTGTGATCTATTCCTGTCGCAGGCACCAGGCCTAACCACACAAGTGAGGTATCATATTTATCGGGAGACTTGGGGGAACGCTGGGTGGAAGGAAATTTGTGGCTCCTCTCAGATTCCAGAACTTTCTGTCACCGAAATGTGAGGAGAACGTGTTTTTTTAGCCACTTTTTGAGGTTTGCAAAGGATTCTGGGTAACAGAACCTGGTCCGAGCCCCGCAAGTCACCCCTCCTTGGATTCCCCTAGGTCTCTAGTTTTCAGAAATGCACAGGTTTGGTAGGTTTCCCTAGGAGCCGGCTGAGCTAGAGGCTAAAATCTACAGGTAGGCACTTCGCAAAAAACACCTCTGTTTTCTTCCAAAAATGTGGATGTGTCCACGTTGCGCTTTGGGGCGTTTGCTGTCGCGGGCGCTAGGCCTACCCACACAAGTGAGGTATCATTTTTATCGGGAGACTTGGGGGAACGCTGGGTGGAAGGAAATTTGTGGCTCCTCTCAGATTCCAGAACTCTCTGTAACCGAAATGTGAGGAAAACCTGTTTTTTTAGCCAAATTTTGAGGTTTGCAAAGGATTCTGGGTAATAGAACCTGGTCCGAGCCCCGCAAGTCACCCCTCCTTGGATTCCCCTAGGTCTCTAGTTTTCAGAAATGCACAGGTTTGGTAGGTTTCCCTAGGTGCCGGCTGAGCTAGAGGCCAAAATCTACAGGTAGGCACTTCGCAAAAAACACCTCTGTTTTCTTCCAAAAATTTGGATGTGTCCACGTTGCGCTTTGGGGCGTTTCCTGTTGCGGGCGCTAGGCCTACCCACACAAGTGAGGTATAATTTTTATCGGGAGACTTGGGGGAATGCTGGGTGGAAGGAAATTTGTGGCTCCTCTCAGATTCCAGAACTTTCTGTCACCGAAATTTGAGGAAAACGTGTTTTTTTAGCCACTTTTTGAGGTTTGCAAAGGATTCTGGGTAACAGAACCTGGTCCGAGCCCCGCAAGTCACCCCTCCTTGGATTCCCCTAGGTCTCTAGTTTTCAGAAATGCACAGGTTTGGTAGGTTTCCCTAGGTGCCGGCTGAGCTAGATGCCAAAATCTACAGGTAGGCACTTTGCAAAAAACACCTCGTCCACGTTGCGCTTTGGGGCTTTTCCTGTCGCGGGCGCTAGGCCTACCCACACAAGTGAGGTATCATTTTTATCGGGAGACTTGGGGGAACGCTGGGTGGAAGGAAATTTGTGGCTCCTCTCAGATTCCAGAACTTTCTGTCACCGAAATGTGAGGAAAACTTGTTTTTTTAGCCACTTTTTGAGGTTTGCAAAGGATTCTGGGTAACAGAACCTGGTCCGAGCCCTGCAAGTCACCCCTCCTTGGATTCCCCTAGGTCTCTAGTTTACAAAAATGCACAGGTTTGGTAGGTTTCCCTAGGTGCCGGCTGAGCTAGAGGCCAAAATCTACAGGTAGGCACTTCGCAAAAAACACCTCTGTTTTCTTCCAAAAATTTGGATGTGTCCACGTTGCGCTTTGGGGCGTTTCCTGTTGCGGGCGCTAGGCCTACCCACACAAGTGAGGTATAATTTTTATCGGGAGACTTGGGGGAATGCTGGGTGGAAGGAAATTTGTGGCTCCTCTCAGATTCCAGAACTTTCTGTCACCGAAATTTGAGGAAAACGTGTTTTTTTAGCCACTTTTTGAGGTTTGCAAAGGATTCTGGGTAACAGAACCTGGTCCGAGCCCCGCAAGTCACCCCTCCTTGGATTCCCCTAGGTCTCTAGTTTTCAGAAATGCACAGGTTTGGTAGGTTTCCCTAGGTGCCGGCTGAGCTAGATGCCAAAATCTACAGGTAGGCACTTTGCAAAAAACACCTCGTCCACGTTGCGCTTTGGGGCTTTTCCTGTCGCGGGCGCTAGGCCTACCCACACAAGTGAGGTATCATTTTTATCGGGAGACTTGGGGGAACGCTGGGTGGAAGGAAATTTGTGGCTCCTCTCAGATTCCAGAACTTTCTGTCACCGAAATGTGAGGAAAACTTGTTTTTTTAGCCACTTTTTGAGGTTTGCAAAGGATTCTGGGTAACAGAACCTGGTCCGAGCCCTGCAAGTCACCCCTCCTTGGATTCCCCTAGGTCTCTAGTTTACAAAAATGCACAGGTTTGGTAGGTTTCCCTAGGTGCCGGCTGAGCTAGAGGCCAAAATCTACAGGTAGGCACTTTGGAAAAAACAGCTGTGTTTTCTATCAAAAAATAGGATGTGTCCATGTTGTGTTTTGGGGCATTTCCTGTCGCGGGCACTAGGCCTACCCACACATGTGAGGTATCATTTTTATCGGGAGACTTGGGGGAACATAGAATAGCAAAACAAGTGTTATTGCCCCTTATCTTTCTCTACATTTTTTCCTTCCAAATATAAGAGAGTGTGTAAAAAAGACGTCTATTTGAGAAATGCCCTGCAATTCACATGCTAGTATGGGCACCTCGGAATTCAGCGATGTGCAAATAACCACTGCTCCTCAAAACCTTATCTTGATCCCATTTTGGAAATGCAAAGGTTTTCTTGATACCTCTTTTTCACTCTTCATATTTCAGCAAATTAATTGCTGTATACCCAGTATAGAATGAAAACCAACTGCAGGGTGCAGCTCATTTATTGGCTCTGGGTACCTAGGGCTCTTGATGAACCTACAAGCCCTTTATATCCCCGCAACCAGAAGAGTCCAGCAGACAAAACGGTATATTGCTTTCAGAAATTTGACATCGCAGGAAAAAGTTACAGAGTAAAACATAAAGAAAAATGGCTGTTGTTTTCAGCTCAATTTCAATATTGTTTTATTTCAGCTGTTATGTTTTGTAGGAAAACCTTGTAGGATCTACACAAATGACCCCTTGCTGAATTCAGAATTTTGTCTAGTTTTCAGAAATGTTTAGCATTCCGGGATCCAGTATTGGTTTCACACCCATTCCTGTCACTAACTGGAAGGAGGCTGAAAGCACCAAATATAGTAAAAATGGGGTATGTCCCAGGAAAATGCCAAATTTGTGTTGAAAAATGTGGTTTTCTTATTCAAGTCTGCCTGTTCCTGAAAGGTGGGAAGATAGTGATTTCAGCACCAGAAACCCTTTGTTGATGGCATTTTCAGGGAAAAAACCACAAGCCTTCTTCGGCAGCCCTTTTTTCCAATTTTTTTGGAAAAAACTAAATTTTCACTGTATTTTGGCTATTTTCTTGGTCTCCTCCAGGGGAAACCACAAACTCGGGGTACCATTAGAATCCCTAGGATGTTGGAAAAAAAGGACGCAAATTTGGTGTGGTTAGCTTATGTGGACAAAAAGTTATGAACCCCTAAGCGCGAATTACCCCAAACAGCCAAAAAAGGGCTCAGCACTGGGGGGGAAAAGGCCCAGCAGCTAAGGGGTTAAGGAATGTATAGGATGCTTTGAGTCAAGGACCTGCCCAATATCAAACCAAGAAAATTAATTGGTTCTCATAATACACTAGAACAAATGAAAAGGCTCAGATGATCATTTATTCATGTAAACATATACTGCGTGTACTAGAACTTGGGGCAGAGGTAGTAAAAGGCTGGTGATAAAATGTAATTACAATTGCATATCGACTTTTTGTGACCAGTCTTTATTTTGCAATGCAACTTAATAACTACTAGGCCACATCACCAAATGCCCAGATGTAGGGGTTGCAAAATAACCTGCTTAATAAATATTAATTAGCCAGGTCTATTGGAAAACTCTTTTGATGGGCTACAAACACAGGGATGAAGGCCTGCAAGGAACAGCAGACCACTATCCCTGTGTCTGCTGCTTTATCAAAGAGGAAGCCTTTTTTTGTTTTTAAACATCTTTTTGTTTTCTCCAGTTGTATTTACCATGTAGAGGATAGAAAAGAAAACTGAAAAAACAATGCCATATCTCCCATAACAATTCTGCACTACTCCAGTGTTTAACAAGCACCACATTCTGTCCACACATTTCCAATTTGTCAAAAATAGGCTATCAATGATCGACCGTTTTTTAAAGCCGCATTGGTTCCTTAAAGAACTGATTGTAGTTTATTAAAAGTTTTGCATTTGGGAAAACAATTGGGGTTGCTGGCAGTGCTCTTCTCGAGGCGAATTACTAATAAATCAGACTGTGCCCTAAGAGGACACCTTCCAGTTTACAAATCAGTTTGCTTTTTTTTTTTTTGGTGTCATTAACTGACAAATCAAAACTTTGACACTTTCAATGCCCAACTACTATTCAAAAGAAATTACCTTTCCATGTCGCTTACTAATAGCATTTCAGTGTGGGTCTTTAAATCAATTTTGCGATTCAGAAATGTTTTTAATGCTGGCAAGGACAAACACAAAAAGCCATTCTGCAGGCACAACCCCAATGCTTTCTCGAAGTGCAGCTTTTGCAGTTGCAAAATGGCTTTGTACATCTGGTCTTTAGGGAGGTTGTAAGTGCAAGGCCCGTATTTATACTTTTTGACGCTAAACTGCGCTAACGCAGTTTAGCGTCAAAAAAATTAGCGCCGGCTAACGCCATTCTGAAGCACCATGCGGGCGCCGTATTTATTGAATGGCGTTAGCAGACCGGCGCTGCCTGGTGTGCGTGGAAAAAAGCCACGTACACCAGGCAGCGCCGGCGTAGGGGAAAATGGCGTATGGGCGTCTTAAAATGGGGCAAGTCAGGTTGAGGCAAAAAAATCGTCTTAACCCGATTTGCGCCATTTTTTAACGACGCCCATCCCCCATTAACATGACTCCTGTCTTAGTAATGACAGGAGTCATGCCCCCTTGCCCAATGGCCATGCCCAGGGGACTTATGTCCCCTGGGCATGGTCATTGGGCATAGTGGCATGTAGGGGGGCACAAATCAGGCCCCCCTATGCCACAAAAAAAAAAAAAATACTTACCCCAACTTACCTTAATGTCCCTGGGGTGGGTCCCTCCATCCTTGGGTGTCCTCCTGGGGTGGGCAAGGGTGGCAGGGGGTGTCCCTGGGGGCAGGGGAGGGCACCTCTGGGCTCATTCTGAGCCCACAGGTCCCTTAATGCCTGCCCTGACCCAGGCGTTAAAAAGAGGCGCAAATGCGGGTTTTTTTTGCCCCGCCCACTCCCGGGCGTGATTTTTGCCCGGGAGTATAAATACGACGCATATGCGTCGGAGTCATTTTTTAAGGCGGAAACGCCTACCTTGCAGCTCATTAACGCAAGGAAGGGGTTCACGCCAAAATATGACGCTAACTCCATGCACTTTGGCGCTAGACGCGTCTAACGCCAAAGTATAAATATGGAGTTAGTTTTGCGCCGAATTTGCGTCGAAAAAAACGATGCAAATTTGGCGCAAACGGAGTATAAATATGCCCCCAAGAGTCTGAAGGCATAGTTCTGTGGCAGGTAACAAACTAACAGAAAGAATAAAGTGGAAACCTGCCACCATTGGAAAGGAAAGTTACTTGGATAGCAGAGATATTACTGCTGAGTTAATTCCCAAAATAGAAGGTCTGCAGTAACTTCTGTTCTGACTCTTCGGATACACTTTCAAAAAGCAACGTTTAGCTGTGCATTCACAGTATGCACCTTATGAGATGGCTGGAGGGTTCTGTATGAAGGTTTCTTATCTTAAGAATAGACCTTCCTTAGTCTTCCTACAGCTTCATTCCCAGCACCATCCCATACTCTGTCTTCTCCACTAATGACTAACCACACCAGAAAGGGCCATTTAACAAAATACATGATTAAAACTCTTCACCGTGGTTCTGGTGTCATTCAGATTATTTCCACAGGTGAAGAGGCCATGCTGGGTTCCGTGGGAGGGAACCTTCTAAACTGAGCTCCTCTTCTGGAACAGGTCCTCACTGCAAGAGATATATAACAGAGGGCAGGTAGGAAATGGGTGGTCACTGAGGCAAGACCAGTGCCTTTTGGGTGAGCAAACCTCTGGTCCCAGGGATTAGTGGCAATGTTTTAATTCTACCTAAAGGTGAGAGGTTATTCAAAGCCATTGGTCCAGGAAATCTCAGCATTTTGTAGAATTCTTCCAGAAGAAGAGTAGAAGAGTCTGTACTGCAGTACTACATCCATATGTCAAAGTATGCTGCCCAATGCTTACATCATGCATTCTGTCGCAGATGTCCTCATTGACTGTATAAACAATCTTTATCCTTCTTAAGTGGCACCAACAGCTTGGAGAGGAACCACCTTTGTTAGCGAGTCAGAGCCTTGATAAGTAAACTTACACGGAGACGCGTTTAGGTCGACAAACCTTTGGACCACGTTTGGGAACTTCCCAGTAAGAAATATTTTCTTGGCAATCACCAATCATTAGATCAATAAACAATCAATAATAACAATCACTAGTAGATAAACATTTAATAAGAATAAATTATCGAACACACCATGACTTCTCAGTCACGAATATCCACACCAGTTTAGTCAAAAGTTAAGATATTTATTTCCCTATTAGTTACAATCTAATATCATGTCTGTTAATCTCATTAACAATGTACCATGCCTAAACAATCCAATCAGTAATCAAAGCGCAACTTTATCAATGTATCAGCTATATTCATTCAGCATTTAGGCACATCATTTATATGAATCAACTTAGTAGACTCTCATTAGTACATGAATCAACAAAGCAAGAACTCAGTCATTTGTCTATTTGCACAAGATATTAGTGAACACCTTAACTAACCTCAACGTAGCATTAGCATGTTGGGCTTTATGCAAAACATTTTAGTGAACACAAATTTAGAAAACATCTAAACTAAGGCCTCTATCAAAAATAGCAGTTGGTACCTAGAAAGAAAAGGCAAACAGACAGTTACAATTTGCATCGGATAGTTACCAATCCAACAGATCAGCAAACAGCGTCAGTCTTCGTCCTCAGGACATCAGTCAATTCACCATCAGCAGAGATAGGACGGGGCAAAGCCTCAAACTAGCATAGCTACGGAACAGATTACTTCCCTCTGATGGAGGCGAAGTTAGCATCAGACAAATATAGGGTAGAGGATGATTTAAAGTGACAGGACAATTAAACTAATATGTGGCAACTCGCAAAAGTCCTCTAGCAAAATTCTCATAGCAAAGAGAATGGCAAATGGCAAGGGTAAGTGGAAGAAGAAGTGAGTCTCTGTTTCCTTGGGTTGTGCCGTTAAATCAAAACTGTTTTACTATTCCCTAATTCCTCATTGGATGAAGTATGGTGCATTATTATCTCTATCCAATAATTCGGTAAGCACCTTACTAGAATTTTCCACAATTTACAGTTCCCATGTCGCGGATTGGTCCATGTTATTGACCTCTTCAACGGTTGGAATGTCAGGTAGAGAATGTTACACTTTGCGCTCCATTCAGTGTTTTCATTGTCTTCTCCTAGTACGGTTAACCTTGCACCTGTTACAAATTACACTGTTGCATTTAGCAAGAACGTCGCCTTGAGCAAGCCGGTTCTCTTGAGAAATAATATACTACGGCTACACACACATAACTCCTGGAAAAATACAGCTTTGTGTCCTTCAGTAAAACAGCACATTACATGTTAGAAAATACAATTCAATATGAGACCAGGCAGCTAGGCCCAAACCCTCGCTAAGCTAAGGCCCTCTGGTTTAATAAAGCAAAACTCTTAACACATAAATCTAATTATGATATACTAATACAAATTCAAAAATTATTGCATAATAATTTAGAATTAATAAGCCTTTTCATTAGTCTTCGTATACATTGGTAGCCACTCCCCGTGGGCACATTTCAACGTGTGCATTATTTTCTATGTTAACACATTTTCTATGCAGCTTCATCACACAATATTTTGCAAGCTTTTCATATTAATATTGCTTTTAAAACACACACTCCAACACCTTCCCACTCATGGGAAGACAGCTCAGCTCTCCTGCAATAAATCACCGATTCTGCTACAGTTACTGCACACAGAAAGCAATATTCAGTTTTCCTCATATTATCCATATTCCTTCCAATTACCAGAATTTCAGCTCCCCATTTCAATCAAAGGGTTCACCAACATATCCTTTTAACTATTCCTTGCCCTTCACAACTCGCATTTGCAAGACCCCTCAGGCTTATCTTGAGTTGAGAGCACAACTGTCTGCAAAAACTGTGCGCACCATATCTACCTGAAGTCATCTCTGTAGATGGTACAAGTATTAGAGACCACTATTTAGTATCTTAACCACATTTTTATTTTATCTAAAATGAAGTTAAACTTTAATAATTTGTTGCTTTGCCTTTAGAACAATTGTGATACACACAAGATGTAATATATGCAGTGAGATCCCTATCAAACAGGCAGGGATGTGAACATATGGTGGGCGATCCTCTGCCAGGAAAGTGGAAGTCAGGGTCTTTGCAGACCTAGCAAACTGGTGATCAAAGCAGCAATGACCCCCATGCATTGTTTATTACGATAAGGTGTGTAATTGGGTCCACCTATTTTCACAGCAGTGAATTATAAATTTGTACCAGATGGACATAATAGGTATTTTGGGAGAAGGTGTCACTGTCATTACTTGTTAAGTGCTAGTGTTCATTTGTGTGCCCATCTATCATGCATTATAGGAACAAAGTGTGCAGGTTGAGTTATCGACCACCCCCAATTCAGTTGTACCGACATGTAACACAGATCCTGAAAATAGTAGACAGAAGAGCCATTGTTATGTTAACCGAAAATTATAGTAGCATAGGGAATACTACCATTTTGGTCAGAGCTGATACTGGCAAATGCTTGCAGAACGAAATTGATCTGGATAACAATTTTAGATCTATGGAGACATTTCTCTGAAAAACATATTTATCCGGGTAATATACTTCCATACCTAGGTCTCAAAATGAGGATATCTCTTATTTCAAGGGAAAATTGCTTACCCATGACTTGGCTGAACCTGCCAGGGGTGCAATCTCAATGTGTTAATATTAGTCATCAGACTAGATACAGAGTCAAAATGTTTCAATTTGTGCACCATTTGGGCCCAGTCCAGTCCCCACATCTTATATAAATATAGCAAACTCTCATCCAAATTTAAAGATATAATAATATGTGTTTGGTTGACCATTTGCATATCATATATTTTGTCATTCTTCTGCGTATAATTTGAAAGTGGCTTCATCAACAGTGCAAACAACAACAGTGACAAGGGCAGACTGTCCTCATGCCTCTCCTTCTTAGCCACGATCGGATATGGCCTCACCAGTCTTAATTTTTGTTATGGTGCCATTATCAACAGAAGAATCCAAATTAAAGTGACTAATAAGGAATAGGCTGTTTACCTGGCCCTCACTCACCTTTCGGTGATATGCTTCATCATAGGGCTATGCTCCACGTCAGGCCGGCACTGCAATGCCTGACGGGCCCCACGAGGGGGCTCTTTGCCGGAGATCTTTTGCAAAAAAAGCCGTCAAAAAGAATACTGATCTAGGCTTGGTATGAAAAAACAGTTAAAAATGACTGGAGGTAAAACGCAATTTATTATCATTGCAGTGCCGGCCTGACGTGGAGCATAGCCCTATGATGAAGCATGTCACTGAAAGGTGAGTGAGGGCTCTTGCTTCAAATATTTTTGATTTCTAGCAACCTGCAATCTTTAGAGCCATTTTTTATGGAACTGTGTATATCTTTTTGATTTAGATATTGTTGGGAGAAGTACACAAAGGACCAGGACTTTGCTTCCAAACCTCCCGCTCTTTGGTAGCCCCCCTTTTTGTTGTTGTTTGATGTTTACCTGGCCACCAGCCAAATAGTACGTAATTCAGGCTATTTACCCAGCGGCTAGCATAATACTATATAATAGTAGCAATTTTTTACTATTTGGCAGTGGCCGGATAAATAGTGTGAAGGAGGTCTTTATTTAGCCAGCCATGAATTAAAAAGGGGCTCCCTGCAATGATAGGGTGGTGGCCATCTTGTAATGGGGATATAACATTTGAATGTAAGTGCACGTACAAATGTACAAGAGTATACACAAAGGAGAGGGAATGAATCAAGCGAAGATGTTTACAGATGAAAAACAGTAAAATAAATTTTGAATACAAGCTGTTATTTTAATATACATATCAGAAATAGAAAACACAAACTTCTATTTTACAAGTTTCAGAATATGGTGCACAGATATTAGGCACTACAGTCTAGGATATGACTGTCGGCAAAGAATAAGGAGTTTACATAAATTATTATGCATGTTCAAAGTCCTTCTTTTGATGATTTTTAAGGGCTGGGGTCTTTGTGGGCTTTTTATGAGAGGCCCAGTGCTAGTGTTGGGCTTCTATTTATGGAGGATCATGCTTTCTTAGTATTTCAGACCTGGCAACACAGGAGAAGTCAACACACAGCTGCAAGCAGAGAATGCCATGAAGAAGCTGGTGGAGAACAGGTGCAGGGGGCCACAAGGGGCCACAGGGGGGCCCTGCACTGCCCAGCACTCTCGCAATGTTCACTGTCGGCCCTGCTGGTGCAACCCTGCGGCCTACCGCATTGCCGCTGGCTCGATTACGAGCCGGAGACAATGCTGTAGCCTGTTTCCCACTAGGCCCCTGGGTGGAAGTATTTTTGTAAATTAGTCTCAAGGTATTCTTTTGAGTGTGTGTCCACATTTATTGATACTGTGATTGCAATAAATGCTTAGCACTTCTCCAAGATTGGCCTAACTGCTCGACCATGCTATAGTAAAATTGAGAGTATTAGGCGGGCTAGTTTTTACCTGTGTAAACCAAGGTGGGGTTGCTGGGACTCCTTGCACAGGGCACATCATTTTTGTACACTATGTAGAGAGCCAGCCTCCTACATACAGGTCAATCACTTTTCAGACGGTTCAACAGAAGACTTGAACCATGATTTTTAATAAGTTAAGAAATTAAGAATGAGTGTGGTACACAGCAACAGTCTGATTTATAGTTACATATGTTCTAACAATGTAAAAATCATTGTATTTTTCTTTGTTGATAATCTCATAATACCATGCTGTGAGGAAACAATTCTAGAAAGTACCCCAAGGTGTTTGAAGCTTAGATCCTGCTCCAGAAATATGGATCCGGTTTCTCCATCCATGGCAATGGCAATTAAAACTTTGGAACATATTTATAATGCCCTAGCGCCACCTTGCGCCACATTAACGTTATTTTTGACGTTAATGTGGCTCAACGAGGCCGAAATTCCAGCGCCATAATTACAGAGTGGCGCAACGTAAAAAAAGTAATTCTGCATTCAGCACCATTTATTAGCGCAAAAATATTCACTCACTCACACAATATATGCAAATATGCATTCTGACCTAAGAAATAGTGCTAAATGCAACAGAACACAAACAGCAAGAGTGAGGAGCCCCTCGCACCCGCTAAATGTTTTCTTGTGGTAAGATTTCCAACCAACTTATCACTGGTATATACCCTTATTATCTTAGCGCAAAATGCACCCTCATGTCTAAAATGGGCGTGGGGATGCATTTTGTGCTAAGAAACAGCGCTAAATGTAGCAGAACATGAATAGTGAGTGACCGCTCGCTAAATGTGCTCTTGTGGTAAGATTTTTCCCTCCCAAATTACTCTTAGTTAGCAAGCAGTAGTTCTCGCATAATTTTCAGTCATTCGTTGTCAAAAAGTGATACCGAATGACTGAAATTACCTCGATTACTCTGATATAATCGAAATTCGGCCCAGGCTTACAAAAGACTAATGGAGATGAAAGAGATATTGTGATAGTGAAAGGAGGGATGTTCATTTTAGCTCAGCTCAGCTCACATGCATGACCTCTGGAAATATTCCCCATCATTTCTGTTTTTGATGACATAAGGTCTGTACTATTTTCAGGAAGACCATTAGGACAAAGCCATTTCTGGCAAGGCTATGTCGTAATTTATGATAGGGCAACCTGATTCTAATCCAGAGGTGCACGCTGTTTCACCTCTCTACCTATGGGGAGGTTCTCTACCTGCTCACCCAAGTAAAGGTTCATCCAGCTCCCTTAACTGGGATCATTTGGTGTCATCATGTCTGGAACATGGATGTCAGATGTATGTTGTGCATATTTGCTGTTCCTGGGCTGTCTTATAAAATGATGGGCTGTAGAGACAAAACCTATAGCTGACAAAGGAGTGGTACATCTCAGGCCATAACAAAGTTTTTACTCTACAATCACATATGGTCAATTTTCACAAGGAGTATGAAGAGGCGTGTTAATTTTTGGTTACTTGGCCCATCCGATATAAGAGCTTTTTCCAAGTTGCCAGTGCCAGGCCTGAGTGCAAGGGCAAAAAAGTGTTAAGGAAAATGCAGACATGAGAACACATGTATGGTTCTGCTATGTTCTTGAAAGGCCAAAAGGCCTACATCCTTTCCCATAAACATGACACACTGTTAATACTGATGTATTCCACAAAATACTACATTATTAAACTCTCGAACACCATGAATAATTTGAAAGCAAATAATCAATGTAGCCTGCATAAGATCCTAGAGGACAGAAAAGATCTTGGAAACACCCATAAATCAACAAATGTACTCTTGTTGAACTGCTATGTAGTGAAACACGATGTAAACATATACAGCCATATAAAATACACCAATCTAGAAGTGCTCTTCAGCATAGACTCATGATTCTCTCGCCAACACCACTAAGCTGGCATACTATGTACCCAAAACCTACACATTCAAACACACCAACATTTCCAAAGGTAATGGAGGGAGGTGCAGCCAGGGAAACACCCGGAAGAATAAGTCCTGAACCAGGAGGTTGTGAAAAAAGAAAGTGAAACAACGTTTTTGTTTTCCACAACTCCCTGGTTTCGGTACCTTAACCACGCATGTCTGAAAAACGTACATGCGTGGTTAAGGTACAGAAGGGAGTTGGAGTGGACACGGTGAAGGAGGAGGTAAGTTGGGCTGGGACTGGGGCTGTTTTGGGGAGCAGGGGGGGCAGGGGGGTTGGGGGTGATTAGGGTTGGGGGTAGGGTTTAGGTTTTAGGGGCGGGGTAGGGACTCAGGATATTTTTAGTTTTTGGGGTGGGGTTCGGGTGGGGGGCTGGGGTGGAAGCATGCGGGGTTGTGCATGCTGATTGGTAATACCTTTACCAGGAATGCGTTTACAACGGGAAAATCGGTGTAAACTAATTTGTGGTAAAGGCATTAGTGTTTAGAACAAGGTTGTTGTTCCGACCTCGTTGTTGAGCCATGGGTGGTTTAGGCACCTGTGGTTCCGACATATAACCGTGCAGCCATATTACAAAGAGAAACCCTATTCTTAGCTCAACTCTCACTAATGCAATTCCCAAGCTCCAAGACTGTCAAGGTCAGAGTTACACTGTCCTTCTACTATAATATCAAAATTAGCATCTGCTTGCACCCTCACAGCCCAACAAATTACTTTGTTGACCATTGACTCACCTCAAAGAAAGCTTTGTTACTAACCTCTAGGCCTGTTGTCAGTGCAGAAAACCTTGTGCCTTAAGATTAGCACAAACCACTCTACTAAGAGTAAATAGTCACTTTTGAGGAACCAAAAGTACATTAGGCCCATAAATCCTTAACACAGACCACAGATAAAGCTGAAGGTATGTTCTATAGATTTATAGACAACGTTCTTTGGAGAGGTTCTATATATTCTTATTTGTCTGCTTGTCGTGGAGTTTTGGGTTGTGAAACGCTAATGAAGAAACCATAGATACGGCCACCTAACTCATCAGCTCCCTATCCCTCAAATAAGCAGCACCAGAAAAGTCTCCATAACTGGACGACAGACTGCCAGCCAAAGGAAGAAGAAAAGTGAGGAAAGGTTTACAGACCCACTCTTAAAAGGTGAATGGAGGTCATTTTAGAAGACTTCTGCAATGTTTGTAATTGGCACAGTCACAAGAGCTGTAATTTAGAAATGCTTTTGGCTACTGCTTTATGGTAGCTTATTCCTCCTTCAGACTAATTTTGGTTTTAAACAGGGTTAATGATTATTATGCGTTGTTGTTTTACAGTTCATCTGGGGTTTATCTGTGTGAATGAAATTAGTTTTGCCACTCTGGTAAAATTGTGGTGCCAGACAGACAAACTGTAATATCTGCACAGAATGCGGAGGCTGACCCTGACTGAAAGGTATGATGAGGCAGGTGATTGTTCAGACAGAATAAAAGACTGAAAAGGAGTTGTCCCCCAGGTCTCCTGAAAAGCATTAATGCAGGGTGGGCCCAACATAGCTTTTAATATAAAAAAAAATCTACAAGAACCCCTTTCATGTTGATCATTAAAGAGGGTCCAAAGGTGAAACATTACTGACAAAGTTCATTTGAGCCAAATTCTTGTCATAATGTGCCCCTGTGAGGTAGAGAGTAAACGTGTGTTAAAGGAACAAAGCAAGGATTTACACAGCATTAAAGCATTTAATCTCACTCTCTTGCAAATAAGTTACCTCGTATACCTTGGGCATTTCTTGTCCTACACAGCTTGTCATGTTTTCTTAGGGATAATGTCAAAATTATTTGGAGTTTTTTATGTGCAATAAAGGTGACAGGATGTGAGTCCTCTGAAGCATATTTAGTTTCACTTAGAAAAAATCCATTGTTGTGTTAAATCACGAAACGTATATTTGTTACAACTAGGGTGATCTAATGGAAAGTGTTCCTGGAAAAGGCGCACGAATGTTAAGAAGGATGGCACAGAACTCCGCATTTGCCTAGAAAGTATATTTCTAGCTAACTGCATAGTTACAAAAAAACACTAAAAGGTTGTGGTTGGTGAAATAGGAAACGTCTTCGAAGCTGCAGTGAGTATAACCTGTCAGCAACTCCTGCAATGAAGAATCATTTTTCAACTAGGTTAAAATATAGAATTCATACTTGCTCAGAGCTGGACAGATGTAGTGTTTGCAGAGAATGGTTATCACCGTTCTCGAATGCCTTGTGCTGGTAATGCAGCACATTCTGGTTATGATGACAGAGAGGCATTCGAGAACGGCAACAGTGGTTTGACAGTTGTTGAGGTGTACAGAACAACTGAGCTGTATTCCTGATTAATCTGTGCTCAAAATAAATAAAGCACGTTTACTAATTCCCATTGTGTGGACGGAGTTCTTACAATTGGCGATGAGCGGCTCTTACCTAGCGCGTCAAGATTGCACCAGCAACCAGCGACCAGGAGCGTCTTTTCCTCCGCATTCCCCGATGTTGCGGTGAGTCTTAGGCTGCGCAGCACCGCAGGGACAGAGGATTGTTTGGGAGTTGGGCAGCAGCACTGTGTTGTGCGTGCGCTGCAGACAGACTGCGATTTCATCTGCATGATGTGGCTGTGCAAACACGTCAGTCTGACGTGTACCGGCAGCCATCTTAGTTGAGTCATTTTTCGTCTGCACCATGTGGAAGCGGAAACACGTCACCCAGGCATTTAACTGGCATACAGCAGCCATTTTGGCTTGGGAATTGGCATTGCAGCCATTTGGAACTGGTTATAGGAGAACTAAAGATTTACATGTCTCAAGCAACCATTTTGTATTTGAAAAATGACTTATTAGTGACCTAAACACGTCATTTGGCTTATTCTTGCCAATATTGATCACAAAAAAAAGGAAAAAATAGGGAATCCGTACTGTAACTTTAATAAAGTGTTACTTTTACATAATTGGAAAACTTCATGTAGGAAGACAGTGCAGACACAATGGCTGTGAACAACCCATGGAACCTGTCACCTCCTCAACCATTTATTCCTGTTTCTGGCACACCTATATTAAAAAAGGAGGAATGGTGTGAATATTTCAAAAATTAGATATCTACCATTGAGGAAGATGAGGAGCTTTCTGCTGAGAAAAAGTTTAGGATCCTCCTACATTGTTTAGGACCAGGAGGGTTGAAGATTTTCAAAAACATTAATAAGAAACCCAGGCAAGCGGGTGAAGGCGACCTGTATAAGAATGCGCTTGAAGATTTAGACCACTATTATAGACCTAGAGTTTTGCGTAGCTGTGGATCGCTACAAGTTTTTGCATCGGAAACAAGGGAAAGAGGAACCCGTAGAGGATTATGTGTCTGCCTTAAAGAATTTAGCAATTAATTGCAGATTCGGTGAACTACATGACAAGCTAATTGGTGACCAGATTGTTATGCAATCGTCTAACTCGAACATCCAAGACAATTTGTGGGCCAAAGGAGAAAGCTCTTTGAAAGAAGTCATTGATGTTGTGAAAAGGGCAGAATTGACTGGAAGGTGTGCGAAGGAGGTTTTGAATGAAAATAAAAGTGATGAGACCATAATTGCAAGAGTGAAAGGGAAAAAAACCCACCAGAGAATTTAAAAAGAAAGGCACAGGGAAAACAGGAACTGAGCAGAAAAATTATAAATCAATCGATAAAAGGAAGTGTTATAGATGTGACAGTTATGACCACTTGGCGAATGATAAGTGGTGTCCGGCAAGGAAGCAGAAGTGTTCAAAATGTGGAATTGTGGGTCATTTTCAAAAAGTGTGTCGGAGGAAAAATGGGAATTGTAGTAAAGTGTTGGAACTTGAAAACACTAACCCCTCTGATGAAGATGATTTGAACATGTGTATCTTATGTGTAAATTCATCTGATGAAGACGCCATTTTGTGCTTGAAGCAACAAGAGAAAAATAGAATGAAAAAAACAAGTTGTGAGATTGTGTTGGGAGGAGTGACTACACACATTGTAGTAGATTCGGGGTCTCCATATACTATTATTAATCAAAATGTGTGGGAAAGGAATCTTAAACACATTGTGGGTGAGGAGTTATGCTTGCCAGATATAACGATTAAGACTTTTACTGGTGAAATCATTGAATTGTTAGGTTTCAAGAAGTTGAAATTCCAGTACAAAGACAGACAAATGACAGGAAAATTATATATTGCAGTTACAGGTCCCTCTGTTTTGGGATGGGTTGACCAGAGAAAATTGGGCATAATATTGGATCCTAACAATCCCGAACCAGTATTGTCTGTACAAACAGGGTTAGGAGTTGGTCAACTACTTCAACAGAAATTTCCTAACGTATTCACGGGAAAGATTGGGAAAATGAAAGGCTTTATGCATCTCAGTCATTTAAAAAAGGATGCAATACCACAGGTGCATAAAGTAAAACATATTCCCATTCCTTTAAAGGAAGAGGTTAAAGTGCAATTGAATAAATTGCAAGAGGAGAAAATTATAGAACCCATAGAATCATCCGAGTGGGTGGCCCCATTAGTCGTAGTGAAGAAAGCCAATGGGAATTTACGATTATGCATCGACCTGAGAGATCTTAATAAGAACATACTAGTTGATCAATTCCCCTTACCACACATTAATGAAATGTTGTCACGCACTAGAGGACTGAAATGGTTTTCCTCCATTGATTTGAAAGCGGCCTATCACCAGGTACGATTAAATCCCAGTAGTAGGGACTTGACCGCTTTTGTCACACCCTTTGGGTGTTACAGATTTCGGAGGGTACCATTTGGTTTGGCGTCAGCAGCAGCCATGTTCCAAAGATTAATGAACACAATTCTTGCGGGGATCGACAATACAATGGTCTTTCAAGATGATATCCTTATAATGGGGAGGTCAAGGGATGATCACGATCAGACCTTGTTAAAAGTACTAAAAGTATTGGACGAAAAGGGTTTGACAGCAGAATTTAGTAAATGCAAATTTGCATCTGACCACGTCAATTACTTGGGGCATTTAGTTTCTGCTCAAGGAATTAAACCAAAGGAGGAGTTATTGTCTGCGATAAGCAATGCACTGAATCCTCAGAACAAGGATGAGGGCCGTGCTTTTCTAGGTTTGGTAGAATTCTACTCCAAATTTGTCAGTAATGTTTCTACAAAAACGTATAATTTAAGACAATTGCTTAAAGCTAGAAACAAGTTTTTGTGGACAGAGGCATGTCAAAATGCTTTTAACATGTTGAAAGATTATATTTGCAACACACCACAATTGCAAGGTTTCGATTCAAGTCTTAGATGTGTTATTACAACTGATGCCAGTTGTAAGGGACTTGGGGCAGTTCTTACCCAAATCAATAAGAAAGGCTACGAAGATACGATTGCCTTTGCCTCACGTTCATTAACTCCAACTGAAGAGAAGTATTCAGTTATTGTGCGTGAAGCACTCGCATGTGTATGGGCACTGGAACACTTTAGACAGTCTGTGTGGAGTACCACAATCATCTTAAGATGTGACCACAAACCACTAGTGAAAGTTTTAACCACAAAGGGGTTGTATAAGGCTTCTCCTAGGCTGGTGAGAATGTCGGTACGCTTGTTTGATCACAACTATGTGGTGCAATACTTATCTGGAGTAAAGAACACAGTTGCAGACTTCTTAAGTTGCATGCCCTTGCTAACCAAGGATACTGATGAAGATTACAAAGAAGACATGTGGGAGGCTATTGTGGATGAAGGTATATGCAGGGGTATTACGCAAGATGAATGGAATACAAAACAGGACTTAGATGAGGTAAAGCAAGAATTAGGTGTCATGATTACTAAAGGGTGGCTGTTAAAGAAAATAGTTAACAAGAATTTGTTATCCTTCTGGGAAGTAAGGGATGAGTTATCCATGGAAGAAGGTTTATTTCTTAGAAATGGGAAGGTGATACCTCCTATCACCATAAGGAAGAAAATTCTCAAGATTTGTCATGAAGGCCACCTAGGCATTGGTAAGACCAAGAATAGAGTGAAGCATTGGTACTAGTGGCCGGGGCTAGATAAGGAGGTAGAAAGAATGGTGAGAGATTGCCATGTGTGTGAGAATGCGGACAAGACGCAAGTGATGTTAAGACCGCCTTTACATCCAATTCCTTCTCCTAACATGTCTTGGGAAAGAGTAGGTATTGATGTCATGGGGCCCATTGGTGAAGGCGATGAACAGACCTTCCTTCTAGTACTGGTGGATCACTTTTCAAAGTGGCCGGAGGTAGGAAGTGTAAGGAAAGCAGATGTAAATTGTATCATCACATTTTTGGATAACATTTTTGTAAGAGAGGGTTTACCAAAATGTATTGTGTCTGACAATGGGGCACAATTCACGTCATCAGCTTTCCAAGATTATGTGAGGAGGAATGGAGTTAAACATCATACCTCCCTCATTTGGTTTGGAAAACTGAATTATGGAAAACCTTGTGGGCTTTCAGGATTACCGCATGTGATATTCCTAACGCAAGTCCATTTGAACTTATGAGGGGTAGAACTCCCATGTCAAAGGATAACGTTGGTTGGCTTAAAGCTGCCAAAAGGGTGGAATGGAGTCCTGAGGAAGTGAAGACAAATATTGAGAAAGCTCAGGGCAAATATAAGAAGTAGTATGATGACATCCACAAGTGTAAGGAGTTTAAGTTATGTGTTGGCGATGTTGTAAGAGTCAAGAACAATAAACACACAGTTAAAGGTCAAAGTAGATTTTCTTCTCCCATGAGAGTAATTGCAGTGTACAACAATACAGTGAGACTCAATGATGGTAAGGTATGGCACGTATCTGCATTGTCAATATGTAAAGGCACCAGAGTTGACTCGGGAAAAGAGAATAGTATTCTGAAGAGTTATAAGTGGAAAGAGTGGTTAGAAGGAAAGGATGAGAGGAGAGAAGAACATGATTATCAAGGTCAACATAGAGTTGATTCGGGGAGCACTGGTGATCATTACCCATTGGGTGATAATGCCTTGGAAGGAACCTCCATTAGGAGTGGTAGGTGGAGTAGATCTGGCAGGAAAATTGTGAAACCAAAGAAGTTTGATGATTATTATTCTTAGGAACACTCTTAGAGACTACTTATTTGGAATGTGTTCAACTGTTTGTTATTAGAAATATGTTATGTCATGTTGTTTAATTTTATATTGTTTCCATTGTAAAGAGAGAAGATATGTAGTGTTTGCAGAGAATGGTTATCACTGTTCTCGAATGCCTCGTGCTGGTAATGCAGCACGTTCTGGTTATGATGACAGAGAGGCATTCGAGAACGGCAACAGTGGTTTGACAGTTGTTGAGGTGTAAGGGACAACTGCGCTGTCTTCCTGATTAATCTGTGCTCAAAATAAATAAAGCACGTTTGCTAATTCCCATCGTGTGGACGGAGTTCTCACAACAGATAATGCTCTCCCAATAGTAATGGCAGATCTTCACAAATACCTGTTGAGTAACATACCACCATTACTGATGTTGTTTTCTTAATGACAAAATAAATGGATAAGAAATCCATCTTTAGTAGTTGTGTCAGGAGACTCTGCGAGACAAGACAACATATCTCTGTTGCATATAGTTTTAGTCTTACAATAAAGAGTGTTATAGACCCAATGATATGTAGATGACAGTGTTTCTCTCTGCTGACAAAGGTCCACAATTTGAGTTTTTCAAAGTCGGAGCCCTCTTGTAAATTGACGAGGCTCCAACACAGACAAAGCTGCAGTCCTCCCTCCTGCTTTAGAGTGGCAGTGGGTGGGGCTGAAGGTTTATAATGGTGGCTCTGCTCATGTAAATCTTGGGCTGGTGGCCCATTCACCAGAGGACTGGTATTCAATAAGTGCTTAATTTGAGCCTGTTGTTTCCAGAGTGGGGCACCTGTGCTTATTTGTGAGGGCCACCACTTAGTTTTATGCATCAGGCATTTACTTCAAGCAAATTACACCTATAGGAAAGAGGGAGGAGGGGAAAAATGAAGAATGTTTCACACAGGAAGAACTCAGAAACTTGCAAGAGTGAGCTGAAGAGGCAGTGAGTGGCTGTAAGTGGATTGAAGAGGCCCAAGATGGCTTTAGGATTACGCTGTTTCAGTATTCAGTGCTCACACATTTAATTGCAGCAGCCAAGTATTTCGGAGGAGAGCTTTGGGCACCGCACGTTTTTATTTCCTATTTGAGCACTGTATTCAGTGTACATCACAAGGCCGACATATTCAGTGCTGGCCTTCTGATCTTTATTTTTACTGTTTCATGAACAGGAAAACACGGAAATTACCCCCACCAGCTCTTAGACAACTACCAGCACAATTCAGTCACTCAGGTTTGCGTTTTTGTTTTAACAATAGCCGACCAAGGCACCAGCAAATAATGAGTACTACAGCAGTGGCACTGTAGATGATGACATCAGTGTTGAGATCTATATATACATTTATTTTTCCATAGCGAAACTGGAAATTCATGACATACAGAAGTGCTTACTTGATGTAAATCCAGCCTTTGACATGTCTGAACTGACATCTATTTTTTTTGTTTATCCAAAATGAAGGTAACCTTTAATAATTTTCTCCTTTGGCTTTAGGACAATTGCCATATCCACTAGATATACGGTACGCAGTGAAATCCTTACCAAACAGGCAGGGATGTCAACATGTGGTGGGTGGTCCTCTGCCAGGAAAGTGGAAGTCAGGGACTTTGCTGACCTAGCAAGCTGTTGGTCAAAGCCGCAATGACCCCCACGCATTGTATATTAAGATAAGGTGTGTAATTAGGTCCATCTATTTTCACAGCATTGCATTATAATATTGTACCTGACAGACATAAATGGTAATTTGGTAGCAGGTGTCCCTCTCATTACTTGTTTAGTCCTAGTTTTCATATGTGTGCCTATCTATTACACATGATATAAACAAAGTGTGCAGGTTGAGTTATCGACCACCCCAATTCAGTTCTATCGACATTTAACACAGACCCTGGAAAATAGTAGAAGGAAGAGCCATTGTTATGATAACCAAAAATATAGTAGCATAGGAAATACTACCATTTTGGTCAGAGCTGATAGTGGAAAATGGGAAACATCTGGAAGCACGACTCCAGAACAACAAACTTGTGAACAACGCAAGCAGAACAACGCTTGCATGAACAACAACTTAGTTTTTCTGTGCCTTAACCACGCATGTGCTGAACAACACACATGCAGGGTTAAGGCACAGAAGAAGGGAGTCAGCATCGGGAGAGGACTTGGTCAGGTAAGTGGTGCTGGAGCAGGGTTGGGGGGTAGTTTTTAGGGGTGGGTGTGAGAAAGTAGCCTCTTTCTAGCCTTGTTACCCCCACTTTTGGCCTGTTTGTGAGTGTATGTCAGGGTGTTTTCACTGTCTCACTGGGATCCTGCCAGCCAGGGCCCAGTGCTCATAGTGAAAACCCTATGTTTTCAGTATGTTTGTTATGTGTCACTGGGACCCTGCTAGCCAGGACCGCAGTGATCATAAGATTGTGACGTATATGTATGTGTTCCCTGTGGGGTGCCTAACTGTCTCTCTGAGGCTCTGCTAACCAGAACCTCAGTGGTTATGCTCTCTCTGTACAAATTGTCACTAACAGGCTAGTGACCAATTTCACCAATTTACATTGGCATACTGGAACACCCTTATAATTCCCTAGTATATGGTACTGAGGTACCGAGGGTATCGGGGTTCCAGGAGATCCCTATGGGCTGCAGCATTTCTTGTGCCACCCAGAGGGAGATCTGACAATTCTTACACAGGCCTGCCAGTGCAGCCTGAGTGAAATAACGTCCACGTTATTTCACAGCCATTTACCACTGCACTTAAGTGACTTATAAGTCACCTATATGTCTAACCTTTACCTGGTAAAGGTTGGGTGCTAAGTTACTTAGTGTGTGGGCACCCTGGCACTAGCCAAGGTGCTCCCACATTGTTTAGGGCAAATTCATCAGACTTTGTGAGTGCGGGGACACCATTACACGTGTGCACTATACATATGTCACGACATATGTATAGCGTCACAATAGTAACTTCGAACATGGCCATGTAACATGTCTAAGATCATGGAATTGTCACCCCAATGCCATTCTGGCATTGGGGAGACAATTCCATGATCCCCCAAGTCTCTAGCTCAGACCCGGGTACTGCCAAACTGCCTTTCCCGGGGTTTCACTGCAGCTGCTGCCAACCCCTCAGACAGGTTTCTGCCCTCCTGGGGTCCAGCCAGGCTTGGCCCAGGAAGGCAGAACAAAGGACTTCCTCAGAGAGAGGGTGTTACACCCTCTCCCTTTGGAAAAAGGTGTCAGGGGTGGGGAGGAGTAGCCTCCCCCAGCCTCTGGAAATGCTTTGATGGGCACAGATGGTGCCCATCTCTGCATAAGCCAGTCTGCACCGGTTCAGGGATCCCTCAGCCCTGCTCTGGCGCAAAACTGGACAAAGGAAAGGGGAGTGACCACTCCCCTGACCTGCACCTCCCCTGGGAGGTGCCCAGAGCTCCACCAGTGTGCTCCAGAACTCTGCCATCTTGGAAACAGAGGTGCTGCTGGCACACTGGACTGCTCTGAGTGGCCAATGCCAGCAGGTGATGTCAGAGACTCCTTCTGATAGGCTCCTTCAGGTGTTGCTAGCATATCCTCTCTCCTAAGTAGCCAAACGTCCTTTTCTGGCTATTTAGGGTCTCTGCTTTGGGGAATTCCTTAGATACCGAATGCAAGAGCTCATCAGAGTTCCTCTGCATCTCTCTCTTCACCTTCTGCCAAGGAACTGACTGCTGACCGTGCTGGAAGCCTGCAAAACCGCAACAAAGTAGCAAAGACGACTACTGCAACCTTGTATCGCTGATCCTGCCGCCTTCTCGACTGTTTTCCTGGTGGTGCATGCTGTGGGGGTAGTCTGCCTCCTCTCTACACTAGAAGCTCTGAAGAAATCTCCCGTGGGTCGACGGAATCTTCCCCCTGCAACTGCAGGCACCAAAAAACTGCATCACTGGTCCTCGGGGTCTCCTCTCAGCACGACGAGTGAGGTCCCTTGAACTCAGCAACTCTGTCCAAGTGACTCCCACAGTCCAGTGACTCTTCAGTCCAAGTTTGGTGGAGGTAAGTCCTTGCCTCCCCACGCTAGACTGCATTGCTGAGAATCACATGTTTTGCAGCTACTCCGGCTCCTGTGCACTCTTCCAGGATTTCCTTTGTGCACAGCCAAGCCTGGGTCCCCGGCACTCTAACCTGCAGTGCACGACCTCCTGAGTTGTCCTCCGGCGTCGTGGGACCCTCTTTTGTGACTTCGGGTGAGCTCCGGTTCACTCCACTTTGTAGTGCCTGTTCTGGCACTTCTGCGGGTGCTGCTTGCTTCTGAGTGGGCTCTTTGTCTTGCTGGACACCCCCCTCTGTCTCCTCATGCAATTGGCGACATCCTGGTCCCTCCTGGGCCACAGCAGCATCCAAAAACCCTAACCGCAACCCTTGCAGGTAGCAAGGCTTGTTTGCGGTCTTTCTGCACGAAAATACTTCTGCACGACTCTTCACGACATGGGACATCCATCCTCCAAAGGGAAAGTTTCTAGCCCTTGTCGTTCTTGCAGAATCCATAGCTTCTACCATCCGGTGGCAGCTTCTTTGCACCCTCAGCTGGCATTTCCTGGGCATCTGCCCACTCCCGACTTGATCGTGACTTTTGGACTTGGTCCCCTTGTTCCACAGGTACTCTCGTCTGGAAATCCATTGTTGTTGCATTGCTGGTGTTGGTCTTTCCTGCAGAATTCCCCTATCACGACTTCTGTACTCTTTGGGGAACTTAGGTGCACTTTGCACCCACTTTTCAGGGTCTTGGGGTGGGCTATTTTTCTAACCCTCACTGTTTCCTTACAGTCCCAGCGACCCTCTATGAGGTCACATAGGTTTGGGGTCCATTCGTGGTTCGCATTCCACTTCTAGAGTATATGGTTTGTGTTGCCCCTATCCCTATGTGCCCCCATTGCATCCTATTGTGACTATACATTGTTTGCACTGTTTTCTATTGCTATTATTGCATATTTTGGTATTGTGTACATATATCTTGTGTATATTTGCTATCCTCATACTGAGGGTACTCACTGGGATACTTTGGCATATTGTTATAAAAAGAAAGTACCTTTATTTTTAGTATATCTGTGTATTGTGTTTTCTTATGATATTGTGCAAGTGACACTAGTGGTACTGTAGGAGCTTCACTCTTCTCCTAGTTCAGCCTAAGCTGCTCTGCTAAGCTACCTTTTCTATCAGCCTAAGCTGCTAGACACCCCTCTACACTAATAAGGGATACCTGAGCCTGGTGCAAGGTGTACGTACCCCTTGGTACTCACTACAAGCCAGTCCAGCCTCCTACAGTGGGGTACTTTGCTTTTTAGGGGTGGGGCTGGGGTGTCGGGGTAGTTCTGTTTTTTAGGGGTCAATGTTGGGGATAGGGTAGGTTTCTTTTTAGGGGAGGGGGTGGTGGGGTCAGGGTAGTTCTGGTTTTTAAGGGGCAGGGTGGGGGATGGGGTAGTTCTGGTTTTTAGAGGTCGAGTTGGGGGGATGGGGTTGGTTTGTTTTTAGGGGAGGGGGTGGGGGTCAGGGTAGTTTTAGTTTTGGGGTGGAGGGTCAGGGTTGTTTTAGTATTAGGGGTGGGTGTGAGGGTTCAGGGTTGTTTAGGTTTTAGGGGCAGGGGTTGGAGGTCAGGGTTGTTTTTGTTTTTTATGGGACGGGTGGGGGTTTTGGGTACTTTTAGTTTTAGGAGTGGGGGTTAGGGTTGTTTTAGTTTTAGGGGCGGGGAGTTGGGGTAGTTTTGGTTTTAGGGGCTGGATGGGGGGGTCGGGTATTTTTAGTTTTCAGGGGCAGGGTGGGGGGTTGGGTAGTGTATTTGGGGTGGGAGGTCAGGGTAGTTTTGGTTTTAGGGGCGGGGTCAGGATAGTTTTAGTATTGGGGTGGGGGTCAGGGTAGTTTTGTTTTTAGGGTGGGGTGGGGGGTCGGAGTAGTTTTGTTTTTAGGGGTGGAGGGTGGTGTTGTTTCACTTTTTAGGGGCGTGGTGGGGGTTCATGGTAGTTTTAGTTTTTAGCGGCTGGGTGGGGGTTGTGGTAGTTTTAGTTTTAGGGGTGGGGTACTTCTGGGCATTAGGGTCCACGGGCTGGAGCCACGCATGCCGTCCCACACATGCCTTTACTAGGCAGGCCTTTACAATGAAAAATTGCTGTTAAGGCATGCGTGGTAAAGGCATTAGTAACAATGCGGTCGTTCTTCCGTCCGTGTTATTTAAGCATACGTGGTTCCAGGATTTGTTGTTCCATCATGCATTCATGGCAAATGCTTTCAGAATGAAATTGATTTGAATATCAATTTTAGCTCTATGGAGACATTGCCATGAATAACATCTTTATATGGTTAATATACTTCCAAACCTAGGTATCGAAATGTGCATCTCTTTCATTTCCAGGTAATATTGCTTACCCATGGCTGGGTTGAATGGGGCAAGAGTGCAATCTCAATCTATTAATATTAGTCGTCAGTCTAGAAACAGAGCCAAAATGTTTCAATTTGTGCAACATTGCCCCAGTTCAGCCCCCACATCTCATATAAATATAGCAAACGGTCATCCAAATAAAAAGATATAATATGTGTTTGCTTGACCATTTCTATATCCTACATGTTGTCATGCTTTCTCATGTAATTTGGTAGTGGCTTCATCAGCAGCACAAAAAACAACAGTGACAAGGGGCAGACCGTCCTCGTGCCCCTCCTTCTTGGCCAGGATAGGATATGAACTCACCAGTTTAAAATTCTGTTATGATGCCATTGTCAACAGAAACATCCAAATTAAAATAAGTAATGAGGGAGAGGCTGTTTACCTGCCCACCACCCAAATAGTACATAATTCTGGCTATTTACCCAGCGGCTAGAAAAATAATACATAATTTTTGCCACCGTCTAAAATAGTAACAATTTTGTACTACTTGCCAGCGCCGGACAAATACTGTGAAGGCGCTCTTTATTTAGCCAGCCATGAATTAAAAAGGGGCTCCTTGTACTGATAGGTTTGTGGCCATCTTGTAATGGAGATATAACATTTGAAAGTAAGTGTATTTACGAATCTACAAGAGTATATACAAAGGGGAGGGCATGAATCAAGCTAAGATGTTTGCAGATGAAAAACAGTAGAATGAATTTTGAATACAAGCACTTATGCAACTTTAATATTCATATCAGAAATGTAAGACGCAAACTTCTATTTTAGCTTTAGAATATGGTACACATATATTATGCACTACAGTCTAGGATTTGACTGTCTGCAAAGAATAATGGGTGTGGTTTTCAACCATGTTACATAAATGTTTTATTCACACATAAGAATTTTATTCCAGGACCGGAGGCTACCATTATTCAACAAACCTTTATTGTTGCCCCAACATGTAGCCCTTTAAAGAATATTAATACATCATAAAGACAACATTCTAGTACAGAATATTTAACATCATATAAGTCCATGTCACTAAGCATTTTCCTATTTTAATCACTGCTCCTACACAGTTAAGTATTATGCCCTTTCATATCTTAAGATGTTTGTGTCATATTCACCTAACCCTTTATTTTGCAGAGTACCTTTATAATGTAAGTGGTTATATATATTATATACTCTTATTTACTCTACCAATTTATGGTAGGCTTTATTGGATTATTTATGTTTAAAAATTGATTATTTGTGTTTGGAAAATAAGCAATTCAACTTTATAGCTTTATCGCTAGGGCCTGCGCGTCTTATGGAAGTAATTTTTTCTTCTGAAACTGCATGTCTTATGGAGGTAATTTTCTCATGTTAGTAAAGGCTGCGCATCTTTTAAACAACACATAGACTATAGGATGAGAGCTCACCTTGTTTGGCCTTAGAGCCTGGGTGTCTATTGAGCGATGTGCAGGCCGAAAGCGGAAAGGGGGCTCATGGCCTCCGTGCTTCTGGCCTGACCCGAGCATCGTTCAGAGGACGCACCGCATAGTGTGGGGAGGCCTGACCCAAGCATCGTTCAGAGGACACACGGCCTAGAGTTGTGTCCTTTTTTTGTAGCTGTCTTGCCCGTGCGTTATTAAATGCATGGATTGGAAGGGGTAATATTTTGATTATTACCTGAGTACAGTAGCACTAAGATCCAACAATGAGGTTGGCACCTCCTTTCATAATAGGAAAGGCGTCTCAAAACGACAAGGAGAACGTTTCTATGGTTACACGTCACATGCTCCTACCAATGGTTAACCCTATGCAGATGGGAGTTTTAGCAAAAATGGAACAGTGTTATTTTTACTTTTTCCTACAATGAATAGTAATCATATAAAAAAAATTAAAGGGGAGAAGATAGGAAATGTCTGAAACCGATAACTCACTAGAACTACCAATAACACAGACGACTGAGGACATGTTTAAAAAGTTCCTAGATAGGGAAATAATGCCTTCTCTCAAAGAGGCTGTGGAATCAGCCTTTGCCAAAAGGAAAAGGGATTACCCTTCACAAGAGGACTATTTTTCATTGTCAGATGAAGAGACCATTCCTCAAGTTAAAGAGGAAGGCAATGCTGTTAAAAAAACTAACCACCATTCAAAAGTGGGCGGCCTATGCGCCGCTAATGACCATACCCAATCTGTAGACAGTCGGAGAGCTACAGAAAGCCATGATCAATCACTGCGAGGTGTCCAGAGAGGCCCACATAGCAAGAGCGACCATGTTGGCGCAATTAATTTAAGTGTCCCCCACGGCACGAAAAGAATGAGGAGCCTTCATGGCACAAGAGATAACAGTCTTGATACTGATGATGAGCATGCAGGCTATAACGATATAGAAGATGAGTATGTTTTCCATCCGCAGGAATTATTGAAGAATTATTTCCTTGATGAGGACTTAGATAAGCCATCAAATTCACAGCCTATTAGAGACCCTTTGGGTGTGGAAATGGTTAACCCTACTCGCAACGTCCACCCTAAGGGCTCGGATTGGTGGTCTATAGACAATCTGACTTCCTTATTACGTTCTGGATCTGCAAGTCCCTTGATTAGGAGACGCAGAACTCAGTGAGGGTGGAATGTCCGAGACCGTTCATTGACAATTAGTCAGGGATAACACCCAATCTGGACCCGGAACTTCTGAGTTTCCTTTATAAACCAGGGAAAGCTCCTAGGAAAGGTCTTGAGTGTTGCCTCAAACAATGCCAGGACAGATCACTAGAGATCCTGGGTCCGCTGGCAAGAATCTTAGATATGGCTGAGGGTATCCCTGCAGATTTAGAATTTCCTTGTGGCTGGAGTCAACGGGTCCTATGCCTCCTTGGCAACGCTAATGCCAGTCTAATTGCTGAGAGAAGGAGAGCCATTTTGATGAAAATTAACCATAAGTTGGGTGACCTTGCCGACAAAGGGATTCCAGGGGGGGTAAAATGGCCTTCTATTTGGTGACAATTTTATAAAGACCTTGGGTAAGTATGAATCAACATTTACTGATCTGAGAAGAATGTTTAATAACAGGGTTTTTGGAAGGGCTTACAGGAGGGGACTGGCTGTGAGTGCCAAGGTCCCAATACTACCGACAAGACCAGCGGGATATGGGAGAAGTTTCAGAGCAACCAAGACTTTCTACCAGAAAATAGATCAAGCTTCACGTGCAAGAGGCAACAGGGGCAGATCCCAAGGATCTGGAGAACAAGGTAAGTCCTCCTATTGATTTTTCTTAACCAAACGTAGGAGGAAGACTACGATTTTTTGCTCAAAATTGGTCAACTATAACAAAGGATACATGGGTGTTAGAGACTGTAAGAGGATTCAAAATAGATTTCCCACAAATTCCATTTCAGGAATACGATCGGAGAGAATTAGCACTGAGTCAGGAACAACTGGCATTGGTAGATGCAGAGGTCTCACAAATATTGCTCAAAGGAGCAATATGCAAGGTCAGAGACTCAGGAAGAGGTTTTGTCAGTACTATTGTCTTGGTTAAAAAAGAAGGACAAGGGTTAGCAACCTGTAATAAATGTAAAGGGGTTGAACAGATTTCTAGTGTACAGACACTTCAAGATGGAAGGGATTCATCTTCTACAGGACATTTTACAGGAAAAAGACTGGCTAGTGAAGTTGGATCTAAAATATGCCTACTTCACAATACCTAGGGACTTAGACTCACAAAAGTATCTGCAGTTTAGTTGGAAAGGTGTCTTATACTAATTTTGTTGTCTTCTGTTTGGTCTGTCATCAGCCCCTTTGTGCTTCACTAAAGTCCTATGCCCTGTAGTTCTATTCTTGAGAAAAAGAGGGGTCTGCTTTGTGATTTATCTGAATGATATGTTATTGATATCTCAATATCAGGGAAAATTGTTGATGCACATGACATGGACAAAAGATTTCTTGCAAAGCCTAGGCTTTATTATCAATGGAGAGAAGTCAATCAGGATTCCCACACAGAATCTAGAATTTCTGGGATTAAAGTTAGACATCAACACAACTCAACTGTGTCTGCCGTGGAAAAAATTAACAAAGATCAAGAAAGAGGTATCTCATGTTCTAGGAAAGGAAGTGGTACGTCTAAGGGACATAGCAAGGGTGATTGGTCTCTCATCTTCATCCATTCAGGCAGTCTCCCCCGGAACATTCATTACAGGCCTCTCCAGAGACTAAAAACGATGGGCCGTATTTATACTTTTTGACGCAAAACTGCGCTAACGCAGTTTTGCGTCAAAAAAAATTAGCGCCGGCTAACGCCATTCTGAAGCGCCATGCGGGCGCCGTATTTATTGAATGGCGTTAGCCGGCGCTAGCAGACCGGCGCTGCCTGGTGTGCGTGGAAAAAAACCACGTACACCAGACAGCGCCGGCGTAGGGGGAAAATGGCGTATGGGCGTCTTAAAATGGGGCAAGTCAGGTTGCGTCTAAAAAATCGTCGTAACCCGACTTGCGCCATTTTCTTTCGACGCCCATCCCCCATCAACATGACTCCTATCATTGTAAAGATAGGAGTCATGCCCCCTTGCCCAATGGCCATGCCCAGGGGACTTATGTCCCCTGGGCATGGTCATTGGGCATAGTGGCATGTAGGGGGGCACAAATAAGGCCCCCCTATGCCACAAAAAATAAAAATAAAAATACTTACCTGAACTTACCTTAATGTCCATGGGATGGGTCCCTCCGTCCTTGGGTGTCCTCCTGGGGTGGGCAAGGGTGGCAGGGGGGGTCCCTGGGGGCAGGGGAGGGCACTCTGGGCTCATTTTGAGCCCACTTGTCCCTTAACGCCATCCCTGACCCAGGCGTTAAAAAGCGGCGCAAATGCGCCGTTTTTGGCCACGCCCACTCCCGGGCGTCTCTTTTGCCCGGGAGTATAAATACCACGTAAAGGCCTGGGAGTCATTTTTTAAGACGGGAACGCCTCCCTTGCATATCATTAACGCAAGGAAGGGGTTCACGCTAAAAAATGACGCACACTCCGGGCACTTTGGCGCCCGAAGCGTCTAACGCCAGAGTATAAATATGGCGTTAGTTGGCGTTAGTTCTGCGTCGAATTTGCGTCGAAAAAAACGACGCAAATTCGGCGCAACCAGAGTATAAATATGGCCCGATGGGTCTGAGGAGAGGGCTATGGTATGCAGATACGATTTACCTGTCCAAGGAAGCACAAGAAGAACTTCAATGGAGGTTGAACAACCTGGACAGCTGGAACGGGAAATCCATATTTGGAAATACCCCAGGATTTATTGTAGAATCTGATGCAAGCAATCTTGGTTGCGGTGCCAAAATAGGGAAACTGGAGACAGGGCGAAGGTGATCCAGAGAGAAGTTGTTCCAACATATAAATTGTCTAGCGTTGTTAGCAGGCCTCAATGCCTTACTGAGCTCTAAGTCCACGCTTACCAACAGTGTAGTACTGATCAGAATGGACAACTTCACTGTAGTATCCTATATCAATTGCTTAGGGGGAGCAAGGTCAAAGAAACGTGCATATTTAGCCAGAAAAAGTTGGTATTTTTGTTGGAGTCAGAAAATCATCTTGAAGGCAGAGTTTATCCCAGGTCATCAGAATATCAGAGCAGACTGGAACTCAAAATACTTAAGAGATTCGAGCTTTTGGAAATTGAATCCAGTGTATTTCCAAAAGATTCAGAATTTGTAGGGCCACTTTCAGATAGATCTGTTTGCCAGCAGATTGATGTTTCAGGTAGAGAAATCTTACAACTTGAGTACAGATCCCAGGGCACTGCCAGTGGATGCTTTAGTGAATACTTGGAAGAGAGAGAATTGTTATGCTTTCCCATCTTTGCACTGATCCAGAGGGTGTTATTGAAAGTACAGAAAGAACACTGCAGCATTGTTCTAGTGACTCCCTTTATGAACTCACAGGTTTGGTTTCCAGGAATAATGGAACTGGCTGTGGAGGTTCCTTGTATGATTTTAGGAAATGCAGCTCTTTTGGAGGGTCAGAGAGGCGAGGAGCATACTTTGGTGCTAGAAGGAAACCTGAACCTTCTTGTATGGAAGATTTCATGAGATCTGTAAGATACTCTGGCCTTGACGGAGAGGCTAAAGTTCTTCTGGAAGAATAATGGGCACCAGGTACCAGGGAAAGATATGCAGGAGTATGGAGTAAGTAGTGTAGTTGGGAGAGGAATCTGGATCCCGTGGAGGCTCCTTTAGTAGAAGTGGCAAACGTCTTGCACAGCTGTTTAGAGCAGGCCTCTCATATAGAACCGTAAATTGTTACAGATCTGGTATATATCGGCAGGTCATTCTCTGGTGAATGATCGCGCTATCAGTAGTGGCCCCTTGATATGCAGAATAATGATAGGAATCATGCTTCGCATACACCTCAGCCCACGTATGATTTACTCTGGAATGTTAATTATATTTTCAGCCTATTTTTCACATGGCCTGACAATTCATCTCTTTCCAGGAAACAGATTTCATTAAAGCAAGCTACTTTCCTCTGTTTAATATCTTTCAGAAGAGTAGCGAATGTAAAGGCACTTGAGATTTCTAGTAGATTTTATACCCCAGATGGGGGCTTTTTTGAGATTTGGAAAAGGACCAAAACAATATCTGCGAAAATATTTTACCCGTATTTGAATGAATGCAGGAAATTGTATGTTGTGAGTTGTATACGAGTTTATGAGCAGACAATGTTGGAATTCAGACCAGACAATGAGAATCAATTGTTATTTTCCTATGTTAAACCTTACAGAGCACTTTTAACAGCTACTATTTCACAATGGATGAGGACTGTTATGTCACAGACAGGGAATGGGTGACACTACTAGAAACCCCCACATATGTACCTTGAAATATGCGTTTTCACCTCATTCAATATTATATCACACAAAGGGCATACCTTACCCATGATAAGATCAATGGATATTTTAATCGTATGGATGTAGCTTGTCAGTGGTGTCAGTGCTGAGGAGCAGACTTTCTACACATTATGTAGTCATGTCCTGTCATGAGTCACTATTGGACGTCAATTCATGCACGCTTGATGCTCTGTGTGGGACGGCCCTACTATTGGCGTGGTAGGCATGTGTCCTTGGATTGTTTCCTAGGGGTAAAAAATTGAAAGCAACGTCCTGTTTTTTGGATCTGGGGGTATTAGTGGTCAAACGCCTTATAACTCATTGATGGCAATCTTCTGAGCCACCAGAGTATGAAGCATGGGTACGTTCACTGTCTATCTGGGTAAGAGCAGATTGCATAGCTCTCCAGCACGAGGAAGCGTTGGGGGTGCAAAGATATCCCCTTGCGGTGCAGTGGGAGCTAATATTAACAGACCTATGCACACCGCTGACACCGGCGCTTTTGACTCCCTGGATATCAGTGATGGAGAGTTGGCAGCGTTCATAATCATTTCACCATGCTGCAGAACTGTATACGTGACTAAAACAGGTACACACTCCCTTCGGATGTGAGGATACTAATCTGGTTAAGGGCTGCATGGAATAGATGCATGGGGGTGGGGTGCCAAATACTTATGAGCTGTACTGCAGTTTTACCGAATTTGAAATATGGGTGCTAAGATACATGTTACCAGCATTTCCCCCTCATGATTGTTGTTATGGCTTTATATTGACTGTGATCAGATGGGTCAAATGTATTATTACTCTGCCATATGTCATATTAATATATATAAGCAATAAAAAAATATTTAAAAAAACATTGTTTAGGGAGGCTGCAGAAGGAAGGAACAGGACCAGTAGGAGGAGAGTGATGAGCATAAACACCGGGAGGTGGACCACCAGGAGTGTTAGGAAAACCAGAGCTACAATGACCAAGACAGGAAGAACCATGTCCAATGTGACCTCATCCACAACGACTAGGTTTACCAGTGCGATGGGGGAATAGGAAGAAATAGATGAGAAGGAATAGGACAAGTAGAAAATAGGACTGTGTGTACCAGACCTTGAAGGGAAGGATCACAAAGGCCAGGAGGTTGTGGAATAGGGACATCTGAACCTAGTTGGCAAGGGCTCAAAGGAACAAAGGGATCAGGGGCAAAAGTAACTTAAAGGCCCTGGACCATAACAACGAGGATGGTTAGGAGGTCCTGAGTGCACCAGCTAGGACCAGAGGGACAAGGGTAAAGAGGACAAGAGCAGCAAAGCCAGGTAGACTGACCAAAGAGGCCAGCTACCAGAAGGCCAATGGAAAGAAGGATCAGAGGCAGGAGAGCCAAGAACACAGAGATCAAAATAAGGAGGCCCAAGAAGCCAGAAAAGAATGGACCATTAAGACGAAGACCAGGGCTAGTAGGACTAGGAAATCCTGGATCAAAATTACCAGGAGGTGTATAAACAACAAGGACGTCAATGCCCAGTGGAACTAAGATCAAAAGGTCCATGAACATCAGTTTGAAGGGAATCCTAAACCAGACTGACAAGGACTACATGAACCAGGGTGACCTGCAACATGGGAAAAAGGTGGACAAGTGGCACTGGGTTGAGGAAGACCAGACCTAAGAGGTCCATTACTAGGAGGACCAAGGTGGAACCAGCAAACCAGAAGACCAGGAAGACTAATAGGACTAGGATCCATAAGGAGAACTGAGGGACTAGGAGGGTTAGGGAAACCAAGGTCAGTGGAACCAGAACCCAAAACATGAGGCTCAAAGAAAGAAGTTCCCAAAAATAAGAGCAGGACTACATGGACCAGGCTACCAGGAGCAGAAGTATCAGGGACAGTCAAACCAGATGACTAGATAAACCAGAGGATGAGGAGGACTGATGGACAAGAATTAGGTTGAGGGAAATGAAAAGGTCCAGGACCGGGTGCCTGTGAAAGAGGAGACCCAGGATCTAGGGGGACAGGAGTACATGGGAATAACAACCACACAAATCAAGACCAGGAAGGACAGGGCTCAGAAGTCCTTAGGCTTCATGAACCAAAGGTAAAGGAATATCAGAAAAGGCTAAGATGATCTTTGAAAGTCTAGGACAAGTTATTGAAGAACCGTAAGGGCAAGGAGAAGGAGAACTAGGGCCACGAGGATCAGTACCAGACTGGAGAATAATATGAAGATCAGAACCTTGAGGGCAATGGCCAGTAGGTCTACAAAAGAAGGATACGCAGCACAGGAAAAACCAAGGCACCAGTTCCAATGGCACCCAGAACTGCAGTGCAAGAAGTACTAGGTAAACTAAATGGACAACAACCAGAAGGGTCCGAATCAGGGCTAAGAGGGACAAGAAGATTAGGACCTAGGGGACAAGGGAATGGTTGATTGAGAGGGTAGAGCAATCTTTACAGGTAGCAGGACCAGGCGGAGTAGGACCATATGTAAGAAGGCCAACCGGAATCTGGAACACCAAAGAGACTGGACAGTGGTGGCCAGGAGGATCATGACCAAAATGACAAGGCTTAGGAGGACCTGAAAAAAGAGAGCATGGATCAAGAGGGCCAGGATTAATGTCTGCGGTAGCAATACAATTAAGGGGCTACGAAACGGATAAAGGAAGACCCAAACAAGGAGGACAACGACTAAGAGGGCCAGGGCATGAGAGGCCAGATAGACCAGAGCCTGTGGTACCACGACTATTGGGTTCAAGGTAAAGAGAACCAGGGCAAGTGACCAAGCTCAAGAGGACCAGAAAGGCTAGATGGCCCAAGACTAGGGAACCAAGAAGGGCCTGAATTTCCAAAAGGCAAGGTGTATGATAACAAGCACAATAGGACAAGAGGGACTAGGGTGACCATGACCAAGGATACCAGGAATAGGATGGCTGGACGACCAGTTCCAGGAGGACTTAGCCCAGGACAACCCAAATTTAAGGACCAGGATCAAAACCAATGGGCAAGGGACTTAGAGGACAAGGATAATGCAAACTAAGAATAACACAACCTTGGCCAGGAGGTCCAGGCAGCTTATTCCAGGAACAATGGCAACTAGAGCTAGAAGGGTACATTCTAAGAAGATCAGGAACAAAGACACTAGGAGGACAAGAAAGATCAGAGCAAAAAAAATCAGGGCCCTGAGTTACCAGGGCCAGGATGACCACAGCATGGAGGTCCAGTCTACAGGGTTAGAAACAGGATAGCCAGGAGGATGAGGAAAAGAATGGCGAGACCTAGGGGGCCAGAGAAAGGATGACCATGATCAGTTTGTGCTGATGTAGAAGGAGGGGGAAGCCCAGGGCTGAGAGAATCAGGGCCAGACCCACAAAGACTAGGAAGATAAGGAGCACGATGATTGTGGCCAAAATGTTCAGGGGACCAGACCAGTATAAGTAAGGAAGAAAAGAGGAGTCAGCACCAAGCATACAGGAGGGTCAGAGCTAGGAGTACAAGGACAAGAGCAAGGAGTATTAGAAGGAGCAGCACCAGGAAGACCAGGAACATGCCTAGGATTACCGGTTGGACCATGACCACAGGACCAGGGCCCACAGTACCACATCGAACAGCATGACGAGGTCCTAGGGTTAGTAGGAGGGCCAGGATGATGAGGTCTAGGAGGACCAGAAAAGCCAGAGACAGAAAGACTAAGAGGACTGCACTTGGATGTCTAGGAGGACCAGGAAAAACATGACAATGCTCAGAAGGATATAAAAAAGAATATCGGAGGTTGCCCCCTCCTGCTGCCGTCTTCATAGGAACTCCAAGTCCCAGGATCCTTGGCTCTGCTGCCGCCAACGGGGGACCGTCACAGCTTCGCGGGCGCTTTATAGTGCGCTGCGCACCACCGGCAATTGTTGCCCCCTCCTGCTGCTTTCTTCATAGGGACTCTAAGTCCCAGGATCCTTGGCTCTGCTGCCGCCAACAGGGGACCGTCACAGCTTCGCAGGCGCTTTATAGTGTGCCACGCACCACCAGCAATTATTGCCCCCTCCTGCTGCCATCTTCACAGGGACTCCAAGTCCCAGGATCCTTGGCTCTGCTGCCGCCAACGAGGGACCCCTCTGGGCCCTAAGGTAAGGCAGTGGGTCATCCTTGCGCCAGCGTTTGTTAAATCAATACTTTGCACTTGTGCTGATCGTTTTTATTTTTAATGGGGAAGCGCAAGGTCGAGGGGTAGTCCAGCTCTGAGCCCTGTTAAGGCGAAGATTGCAAAACTTACTAAAGCCACGAAACCTTTTTCAAATTGTGTAACTAAAGAGATTGATAATTTAATTGAAGAAGTGGAACTGATTTTAAATTAAAAGGAGAGTAATCCACAGAAAGGGCCAAGAATGGGCACCCTTATTCCGTTTTTAACTGCTGAATCCTATATTAACATTGACTCACAACCTACCTGTGTCTCTCACCAGGTGCTGGCTTCTCAAAGTACGTCTAAGAATGCCAGCCCCTCTATACATCATGCATCCTGTTCTATACCCGAAGTCCCAAAAACAGACGCGATTATCCATGAAATCCCTTGTTCTAATCGCTTTTCCTTATTGGAAGCACAAGACCAGGACCATCTTCAAATAACGCCTACCTCACCATTGCCTTGTGCGAGTCTATCCTCATCTAAATTTAAGAGAGACTCTTCTCAAGAGGATTTGATAGCTTTGGTGATTAGTTTAAAGAATGAAGTAGGAGAGCTGAAACTTTTAATGAGAGAAATCCTTAATTCCCTTAAACTTACTGCCTCGAGGAGAGACTTTTTTTGCCCTCACGGAACCAAGATAACTTCCTTGGACACTGATCATTCTTCTACTCTCGGTCCTCTGCCAACCTCTGAGGATACTTCAGGCTTTAAAAAATCAACTCACCACTGCAGAATTTCCGCGATTACCTCTGAAAGCATTATATCCTCCAAAGAGAAATCCTACCCTTGTGTGGAATTGAAACGGGGCACAGCTTCAGCACTTGGCCAGAGCCCAAACACTAATAGTGGCAACTATATCTATATGTGCAACTTCCCTCCTCTACCTCCAAAATCGCGGAAAGATAAATCTTCACTTATTAATAAGGCTTCGCACTGGCTACGTCATGTTAGAGGTTGCGGTTCAATTATCCATGCGGACATACTATCAGCTGACTGCTTAAGCGGTTCACCTGGTGACTGGGACGTTATAAAACTTAACCTTATCAGTCCCCAATTGGTAAAGGGTTTGTTGCATATGGAAGCACGTAATCACACAAGAAAGGGAACTGCTATTTTTCTTAGTGACAGTTGGGCCATTTCTGGCAGTGCAAGGCCAAATCTTTTATCAACTACGGCCTCTATGACGTCGAGCAATGTCTTAGGACATCATGCTTCCAATGGGCCAATACCTGGCCCGGTCCCCATGAAAGTTATGGGACCTGTCCCAAAAGGAAATAATGTATCTAAATTCGACCTCCAGGGGCTACCTCCGATATTGATTGACTATGTCCATCTGTGCCTCATTATACCAACACTAGACCTGGTTCACCTGTTTTATCATCTTCTAACAATCTGCCAATTCCAGGAGCTGTTCCCTTATGGAAACGGCAATCTGATTCTATAGACATTCCTACAATCATATCCCCTGCTGAGTACACTAATAGCCTTTATCTAGATGATACTTCTCACAAACCTAATTGTTCCACTGGCTTTCCAACTGGAAAGTTTTTGTCTTGGAATGTGGCGGGTATCAATGGTAAAATAGCTGACATTGATTTGGGGGTATACGTTGATAATTTCAACATATGCATGTTCCAGGAAACATGGGCTACTCATAGTATGCATAGGCAGAGCTTTTGCTCTTTTAAAAAAAAAGCTATGCCGTCTCCTGCTGCCTTAGAGCCTTAGTACTTGGGTAAAAATGACAGAGGTGGGTGGAGTAAAGGAGCTATATGTAGATTACCCTGACATCTTGGCTATAGCTCTACAGGCAACTCCGGGTCCCCCTGTTTTGTGTATGAATATCTACAATAGACCGGGCTCTCCAAACCAGCAGTCTACCACCATAGAGCTTTTGAATACTTTAATATCGGACCTTCGCTCAAAGTATCACATTATCATATCCGGGGATTTTAATGCACCAATTGAGCCCAATCCTGCATTCATTGAGGCCATGCAGACTGAAGATGATATATGGAACATCTCTTCCTACTCATCCCAGACAAATTTACCAAAAGTTGGCACTAAGGTCCTGCAGATAACAGACCTTATGATACTCCATGGTCTTTGTCCCGGCAATGGTCGCTTCTCTGCTGACAGCCCTGCCAGACCAACCTTTTTTAGGGGGCCATATAGCAGCACCCTGGATTTTGTTCTCTTTGATTTAAGGATTTGGCATCACATAAAAGATGTGAAAGTAGGCAACTAGTGACCATGCTCCTCTCCTCATCGTATATTATAGACAATTTTTATTAGGAACTGTGCCTTCCTTTGATTCTGTATCTACTGGTGCCCTGAAGATGTCTAACAACAAGTGTGCGGTGAGATGGGACTCTTTCCAGAATTCCAACAAACTATGGGGCAAATTATATGCTATAGTTTCCAGCCATCAGCTTTTTGACGTCCATCTCACACTCACCTCACTTAAGGTTATGTCTCTACACCTGGATCTTTTTGTCACTCTTAAAAATTTGTTTTCTAAATCTGTTAGAGCATCAGCCCGTTTACTTTCCCACCCTAACAACAAGTGGTTTGGCAAGAGTTGCAGAGAGGCTATGTCAACATCAGGGCTGTGCGCGCTCTACAGGCGACAAGAATGCAAAAACTCAACAGTTTCAAGCTAACATAATTTATGCATTGTTATGATATGATGTTGTTTAACCTTTTGCATTGCAGAGTTTAATCTTAAAGACTTATGTTTAGCATGCATATAAATACTGTTCACATGTTATGAACTGCTGCAGTCCTTCCAGGGCCTTCTAGAAGCTTTCCCTGCAGCATGCCTGGATGTGGTTTGGGCCAAGACTCCATAGAAGGGAGCCAGCCCAGCTCCACATGCTCACTATTCAGAGGTCCCGGTGCAGAGCAGCAGCAACTTCCTGAGCTCCTGTTCTGGTGGCCTACTTTGATCTTCCAGGCCTCTGCCCTTCATTTTACATTGGTGATCCTTAATCAGGGCGGTAAGACGGAGGTTGGGCTGGGCCCCCGACCTCGTTATCGAGGACGCTCAAGTTCTTGGGTCTAATTCTTGCATGATAAACAATTTTACTCTTGCACGTGTGAATGTGTGCTTGGGCGTTTCGTGGCATTTGCATGCTGATACTAGAATCGGCAAGACAGGCAATTCTTTTTCTCGTGCTCAATTCATGTTATTCATTGTGCGTTACCATTCCTTGGCAGTTACATGGTGGCATTCGAATCGGCAAGACGTGCAGTTCCTTTCTCGTGTTCAACTCCTGTTATTCATTGTGCGCTATCATTCCTTGACAGTTACATGGTGGCATTCAAATCGGCAAGACGCGCAATTCGTTTTCTTGTGCTTTAACCCTTGATATTCATTGTGCGCTACCATTCCTTGGCAGTTACATGGTGGCATTCCAATCGGCAAGACGCGTGATTCTTTCCTCGTGCTTAATTCATGTTATTCATTGTGCGCTACCGTTCCTTGGCAGTTACATGGTGGTACTAGAATCGGCAAGACGCGGGATTCATTTTTCTGTGTTTTTAAATCACGGTGTTCATTATGCACTACCATTCTAAGGCATTTACTTGGTAGTTTTCAAGTTGACAAGTCGCGTGATTTATTCCTCAAATCTACGTTGTGTTATTCATGGTGCACAATCCTTCTTTGGTGTTTACTACCTATGTGAAAATCTGCAATGTGCGCAATTCATGTTCCGAAAATTTGAGGGAACAAAAAAGGCCAGAGTTCTAGATGTAATGTTGTGTGTTCCTAATATGTTTTCTCAAAAAAGATTCATATGATGGTTTCGAAATTATTCAGATTGTTTCCTGATTCTCATGCAAAGGAAAGTACTTGAATTTGAAAGTTTCATTTAACCTTTCTTGATTCCCTCACAGGTATCCATTCATCTTGAAGCCTAGTCATTTTAAGTCTATACTTAGGTTGTTCATGCTTTCAGAATGACGATGCTTAGAGTCATAGCTTAGTACTGATTCCACGAGATGTAATTTTGATGTTGTGTGTTTTAACCTTTTGCTTCCTACAGGTCTCCTTCCCAGCTGTTCCCTTCCTAATCCCCTTTTCCCCACTTGGACTCTCTTAGACTCTGTGACAAATCTAATCAGAGTATTGGAGCTGTCTTGTGGTGAAAGTGTTGGGAACGTGCACAGACCCGAGGTTCTGGTGACTCTGACAGGCTAGGAGTTCCCTGATAGAAGCGTTAAGATCAAAAGATAGAGAAGAAATTGCCAAAGTGAGACGAAACTATGGGGCATATTTATACTCTGTTTGCACCGAATTAGTGTCATTTCTTTTTACTCTAATTCGGTGCAAAACTAACTCCAAATTTATACTTTGGTGCTAGACCCCTCTAGCACCAAATTTATGGAGTTAAAGTCATTTTTTGAAAGTGGAGACCTACTTTGCCTTAATGAGATGCAAGGTAGGCGTTCCCGTGCAAAAAATGACTCTATGGCCTTAACGCCATATTTAGGGGCATATTTATAATCTGCAGCATATTTATACTCTGTTTGCACCGAATTAGTGTCATTTTTTTTTACTCTAATTCGGTGCAAAACTAACTCCATATTTATACTTTGGTGCTAGACCCATCTAGCACCAAGGCCCTGATTTAAACTTTTTTTGTACCGCATTAACGTCATTTTATGATGCAAAAGTGGCGCAAACTTACAAAATATTGGCCCTTATTTATACTTTTTGCTGCAAAACTGCACTAGCTCAGTTTTGCACCAAAAAGTTTAGCACCGGCTTGCACCATTTCTGTGCACCAGCCGGGCACCATATTTATGGAATGGTGCAAGCCGGTGCAAAGGGTAGGCTATAGTTGGCTTTAGGCAGGTTAGAGTAAAAAAAATGACTCTAACCAGATTAGCGTCATTTTATGGTGCTAAACCTACCATGCCAAATTACTCCTGCCTTAGAAAAGGCAGGAGTCATACCCACCACCCCAGTGGCCAGCACATTGGACAGGGGTCCCTTGGGCATGGCCATTGCACCCTGTGCCATGTATGGGGGCCCATTTCAGGGCCCCCTATGGCACTTTCAAAAATAAAATGCACTTACCTGTACTTACCTGGGATGGGGTCCCCCATCCTCGCAGTCCCTCTAGTGTTGGTGGGGGTGCCCCTAGGGCCTAGGGAGGGCACCTCTGGGCTTATTCCATGGTGTTCCACCATGGAAATAGGGCCACAGGTCCCCTAACGCCTGACCTGACCCTGGTCTTAAAAAATGGGGCAAAGCAAGCTTTGCCCCATTTTTTGACCCCTCCTCCCTCCCTTGCACCATTTTTACATGGGAGTATAAATATGGTGTTAGGTCCATAGAGTCATTTTTTTGCATAGGAACGCCTACCTTGCATCTCATTAAGGCAAGGTAGGTTTCCACTTCCATAAAATGACTTTAACTCCATAAATTTGGTGCTAGACGGATCTAGCACCAAAGTATAAATATGGAGTTAGTTTTGCACTGAATTAAAGTTAAAAAAAAATTACGCTAATTCAGTGCAAACAGAGTATAAATATGCCCCTTAGCGACAAAAAATGATGCTAATCTGGTCAGAATCATGTATTTTGACTCAAAACTGCCTAAAGTCATTTTTTTTTTAAGCTAGCCTACCCTTTGCACCGGCTTGCACCATTCCATAAATATGGTGCCCAGCTGGTGCTAAAAAATGGTGCAAGCCAGTGCAAAACTTTTTGGAGCAAAACTGCCTTAGTGCAGTTTTGCACCAAAAAGTATAAATAAGGCCCTATGTCTCCACATGCAAGTTATGCAAAAATGAATATGAAGAGGTGCTATGGAGAGAACTGGCCCAGGCAGCTAGGGCCCCTGACCCTAAACGCTTCTGGTCTCTGATCGCTCGAAGCGATCATAATCAAGTATCCAAGCTAGAGTGCTATATTTCCCCTGAAGTCTGGCTTACCCACCTTAGGGAATTGTGTGGCTCTCCATCTGACTGCAACCGTGCAAGCTCTGGGGAGATGACATCCTCATATCTGGCAGCAAGAACATTGCTACCTTTTTCACTAAAAGAAACGGAGCTCACCATCATTGCCCAAAAACCAGGGAAGGCTCCAGGGCCAGATGGTACCCCTCAGATATGTACAAAGCAGATTTGAAAAATTGGAGTCCATATGTAAATAGGGTCTCTAATGCTGTTTTGACAAATACATCTTACCCTGGGTCATGGAAAGAAACAATTATTGTGCCTATACATAAGAAAGGGGAGAGGGGCATACCAGGGAATTATAGACCTATCAGCCTCTTAGATAATTTACAAAAAATGTTTTGTTACCAGCTATTAACTAGGCTGACAAAATGGATAGCGGATAATCAAGTACTCAGCCAACTCCAGGTGGGGTTCAGAGATAAAGTTAGTACAATCTACCAGGTTTTTTGTTTTCTCTCCATTAAATGGAAAACAGTAGACGTGGACTTAGGCCACCTTTCTGTGGCATTTGTAGAACTGAAATCTGCCTTTGACCTTGCTCCACACCAAAAGTTATGGGAAGTTATGAGTAGTGCAGGGGTTCCCTGTTAAATATAATTAGAGATCTTTATACTGGCAATTGTGCTAGAATCTGATGGGGCCCGAAAGGCGAGCTAACATCGGAGTTCCCTACAAATCGTGGCGTGAGACAGGGCTGTGTACTTGCTCCTACATTATTTCTTTTATTTCTTAACACATGCATCCCTTATCACCTGGAATGCTCTAGCGATGCCCCCAGATTGGGAGGGCAAAAGATCCCATGGCCTCTCTAATATGCTTATGAGGTTTGTGGCCTTTTGTAAACATCATGGCTTAGAAATTAACTCAACAAAAACGAAATACATGGTGTTTGGGGACACAAAGCAAAAGATGAGGAGACCCATCTGTCTGGAGGGTGCCACATTGGAAAGAGTGGGTACCTTTGATTATCTAGGATTAAAATCGGAAGATTCACACAAATGACATGCTCATCCCCAGAAATCAGCAATGTGTTTGAAACAAAGGGCGGGCGGCATTGTGAGATTTGCAGCAAGATCCCCCAGATTTGCCATGAGTCCCGCTCTTGAAATATATAAATCTCAAGCAAGGGGGGGCCTATATGGAGCTGAGCTGTGGGGCCATTGCAACCCCGAGGATTTGGAAAGGGTGGAAAACTCTTTTTTAAAGATGTTGCTAAGAGTTCCATCTACCACTCCATCCCTGCCAATCCGAATGGACTTAAATCTTCTTCCAATCAGCCAAATTGCCGCTGTTGTTTTGGATCCGACTTTGGTCATTAGACTCTCTCATCCTATATAGACTTGGGCTGATCAACCTGGTAAGCACCAACTTTACTACAAAAATCAAGTGGTGCACTTATGTAGAGCGGACCTTTTCTTCTCTCGGCTTGGGGAACTATTAGAATGACCCTCTTTCTATGCCAAAAAATGCTATCCAGATATTGAAGGATGCATTTTGGCTTAATGCCCGAAATTCGCACTTGGTAGAAGCTTTTTCTTCGACTATGACTGGCAGTTTCCTACAAATTAAATGCCACTACGAGTTTGAGCACTTTATGGATACATTATTTACTCCACTCGCACGAGCTCTGTATATCAGATTTAGAATAGGGGTTTTCCTTTGCGTACCCTAACTTATAAATGGTCTAACACAATGAACAAGTCCAAGATATGTCCAATGGGTCCGAGACCGCCAGGGCTAAAAGGACGGAAGCACCGCCAACAGTCTGGCGGTGCTTTCAGCCCTATTACGACCGCCGCAGAAGCATAGCAGACAGTGAACAGCGCGAGGGATGCAACTGCACCCGTCGCACGGCCGCAACACCGTGGAGCCGGCTCCTATGTTGCGGCCTCATTCCCGCTGGGCCGGCGGGCGCAAACTTGGTTTGCGCCCGCCGGCCCAGCGGGAGTGTCAGCGGGAGTGTCATAATGGGGGCCGCCTGAGTGCGGCCGCATTGACGGGTGTACGGCGGTTACCGCCTGGCGGGCGGCTGTAGCCGCCCGCCAAGGTCGTAATGACCCCTTAAATCTAGACATAGGTGGTCATTCTGACCTCGGCGGTAAAAGGCACTTACCGCCGGTCAGAAGACCGCCATAACACCGCCGCGGCCGCGGTAAACCGCCACGGTCATTCTGACCCACAACTGCCAAACCTCCAAAAATTCGACCTCCACTGCAGTCCGCCACATCAGCGGGCAGCGATAAACTGGAGATGACCAAACCTCCACCGTCACGCCAACAGAAATACGCCCATGCCATTACGACCCACGAATCCACGCGGCGGTCATTCAAAAGCGGTATTCTATTGGCGGTACACACCGCCGCGGTCAGAATACACACCCAGAGCACTAAAACACATCCACATTGGACAATTTGAAATACACACACCAGAAACACATACAAACACCACTCCCACACAATCAATACGATATAAAACACACACCCACATCACCCACAAACCCCCACAAACAGAAATTACGAGCCAAGGCGCAATACACTGAGAGAGAGCACAGGGAAGGCAAACGACAACACACACAGGAACACAACATCATCACCCACACCACATCTACGCACAAAGCACCACACACCACCACACTCATCACCACAAACACCACCCCACACCTCATCCACACCACCCCATGGCACCCCAAAGGCACCCCTGGTTTTCGGACCAAGAACTCAGGGTCATGGTGGAGGAAATAATAAGGGTAGAGCCCCAGCTCTTCGGCACACAGGTGCAGCACACCACAATAGCCAGGAAGGCGGAGCTATGGCAACGGATCGTAGACAGGGTCAACGCTGTGGGACAGCATCCCAGGAATCGGGAGGACATCCGCAAACGCTGGAACGACCTACGGGGGAAGGTGCGCTCGATGGTGTCAAGGCACAATATCGCTGTGCAGAAGACTGGCGGCGGACCCCCACCCACCCCACCCGAATTCACAGCATGGGAGCAAGAGGTCTTGAACATCCTGCATCCTGAGGGCCTCGCTGGAGTAGCCGGAGGAATGGACTCTGGTAAGTCGAATCTCAACTACTTCATCCCCCCCAACCACCAGCATGCCAACCCACACCCCCACCCTCACCCCCAACCCCCATCACACATCCTCCCTGATAATGTCTCACCAGCACAACCCACCCAACCCAACACCAACCCCTGAATGCCAACACAAACCATGGACACCCATCACCTAAGCATGACCACTGCACATACCCATCCCCCCCCACAAACCACCCTCACAACTCCTCCCACAAGGGAATGCCAGCACTGGGGGACAAGGGCACACACAAATCGCACGCCATGGCACACACACAACCAATAACCATACTCTTTTACCCCTGCAGGACCCGAACGCCAACACACCGGCCAGGAGGGTCCAGAAATGTCCATCCCACCCCCAGAACAGGCCCCCAGTGATGACAGCAGCTCTGTCGACCTGGAACCTGATGACCAGCCCGGACCATCGGGGACCTCTGGGCAGTCGGTTCCCCTCAGGCAGCCACAGGCCACAGCAGACCTACCCCCCACAGGAAACACCAGCACAGCACCCACCCAGCGGGCCCATGCCTCTGTCTCCAGGACAGGTCAAGCAGAGGTGTGTCTACCACTACAGGGCACCCAGGGTAACCCACCACCCCAACAACAACAGGGACCTGGGGGCAGTGGTAGTGGGCACACCGTCCAGGGGACAGAGGCCCAGGAACAAAGGGGAACTGGGAGGGCTGCTGGGCGACAGAGGGAGGACAGGCCTAGGGAACCCTCTGTCCAAGAGGCCCTCACCACCATCATGGGAGGCTACCACCACTCCCAAGAGACGATGGCGACGGTCCTGGCCAGGTTCCAGGAGATCCAGGCACTGCAGGAGGAACGGTACATGGGGTTCCGGGACGAACTGCGCACCATCAGTTCCGCAATGGGTACAATCGTGGTGGCACTCAACCAGATTGTTACCACATTGCGGGACCTTGTGGCCTCCCAAAGGGCCCCTGCCACTAGCATGGACGAAGAACAGCCCACCACCTCCGCCGGCGCTAGTGGTCAGGAGGCCCCCACACAACAGCAACGGGCCACCCGGACCCCACCCCCTGCAGAACAGGAACCACCCTGCAAGAAAGGCCTGAGATCCAGGAAGAAGACAGAGTAGGATGTCAAGACCCCCGCCAGGAAAGGATCCCCCCGGATGTCATCCCACTGTCCCACTTGTTCACCCTGTCCAACCTAGAACTGCCCCTGCTCCACCTTCCACAGGCATATGGACAATGCACCTGTGCAAACGAGAGTCTGGACTCTGCCAAGGACATGCCTCCACCATCACCCATCACCCTTCTTGAACTATTCACCCATTTCATCACTTAAATAAACACAATTATTGCACCAAAACCATCTGGAGTCTGTAATTTATTTCCTTTAAACCAAATGTATTAGACATAACCAACCAAAAATGTCCAGTTACATTGTGATGACAACATACCAGTGTCACACAGCGGTAGTCCATGGGGAAAGAAACCAGAGGGCACTCCGTGGGGACCAGATCCCTGAAATAGGAAGGGAAATCCACAACTAAGATACCATACATTGGTGGGAAAGGTTAGACAGTAGAGAGCCTGTACTGTTACAGATAGTTTTAAATGCTGGAGTAAATTCTTACCTGTGTGTCACTGGAAATACTGCTGTATCACTCTGTCCCTGTTGTCTGTGTCGTCCTCTTCGTCTTCCTCCTCTTCACTCTCCGCAGGCTCCACAGCTGCCACAACACCACCATCTGGACCATCCTCCTGCAGGAAAGGCACCTGGCGTCGCAAAGCCAGGTTGTGAAGCATGCAGCAGGCCACGATGATATGACACACCTTCCTTGGTGAGTACATCAGGGATCCCCCTGTCATATGCAGGCACCTAAACCTGGCCTTCAGGAGGCCGAAGGTCCGCTCGATCACCCTCCTAGTACGCCCATGGGCATCATTGTACCGTTCCTCTGCCCGGGTCCTGGGATTCCTCACTGGGGTCAATAGCCAAGGCAGGTTGGGGTAACCAGAGTCACCAATTAGCCACACACCCTGTCTCTGAAGTAGTTCCATCACGTAAGGGATGCTGCTATTTCGCATGACGTACGCGTCATGCACTGACCCTGGGAACTTGGCATTTACATGGGAGATGTACTGGTCAGCCAAACAGACCACCTGGACATTCATAGAATGATAATTCTTTCGGTTCCTGTACACCTGTTCATCGTCTTTTGGGGGGACCAAAGCCACATGGGTCCCATCAATGGCACCAATGATATTGGGAATGTGTCCAAGGGCATAGAAATCACCCTTCACTGTAGGCAACTCACCCACCTCAGGGAAAATGATGTAGCTCCGCATGTATTTCATCAGTGCAGACAACACTCTGGACAATACCTTTGAAAACATAGGTTGAGACATCCCAGAAGATATGGCCACTGTAGTTTGAAATGATCCACTAGCCAAAAAATGGAGTGCTGACAGAACCTGCACTAGAGGGGGGATCCCTGTGGGTTGGCGGATGGGTGACATCAGCTCTGGCTCCAGCTGGGCACACAGTTCCTGTATAGTGGCACGGTTGAGTCTGTAGGTCAGGATGACATGTCGTTCTTCCATTGTCGACAGGTCCACCAGCGGTCTGTACACAGGAACATTCCTCCGTCTCCTCGCAAGTCCCAGCGGACGGTGCCTAGGAAGGACAACAGCGAGCACAGAGTCAATCAACCCACAGGTAAGTTCACACAGCTTGCACAGTACAGGTTTCTCCCTGGAATGAATGGCTTGTATGAGTGTCGTTGCAAGGCCTAGGCATGTGTGACGCAGTAGGAATTAAGCCATGTGGGCCCTTGAAATGGCGGCTGCCTGACCTGTGAAGTGTGACAATGTGAAGTGAGGTCATTGCGCTGGCGTGGCACACCGTGGCGGTAGGCGGTCGAAGACCGCGGCGCAAAGCCACATTGGATAACATTGAGCCCAATGGGTTTCAGGAGCCAATGGCGATGTGCGCCGGCGGTCACGGTACGCACCGCCGCGGTACGCACCGCCGCGGCCATAACCGCCATTTTCTATCTGCTTAATCACTCGAGACCTGATCATCCACAGGAGAGGACCTATACTGCAAGTGCTGCTGTGACCTCGGTCTGGAAGTGACAATGGCTGCTGCGACTGGGGAAAGGGCCCCCGCCTTCAGTTCCGAAGAGTTGGAGAAGCTCGTGGACGGGGTCCTCCCCCAGTATGTGCTACTCTACGGTCCTCCAGACCCACAGGTGAGTACACTGGGACCATGCTTAGTGGCCAATGCCTGGGATGAGTGTGGTGGATGTACGATGGAGAGGAGGGGAGCGAATGACGAATGCATGGCACGACAGATGAGAGCATGTGCCACATGGCAAGGTTGGGGAGGGGGGGCCAATCACACCCACCATGCAGAAAAGTGATGATGTTTTTTTCCTCCCCCTGTACATGTCACATAGGTCAGCGCCCATCAGAAGATTGAGATTTGGCGTGCCATCGCCAAGGACGTCCGGGCCCTGGGGGTCCACAACAGACGGGGCACCCACTGCCGCAAGAGGTGGGAGGACATCCGCCGCGGGAGCAGGAAGACCGGCGAGGCTCTGCTGGGGATGGCCTCCCAACCTAGGAGGGGTGCCAGTCGTACCTTGACCCCCCTGATGTCCCGGATCCTGGCGGTGGCCTATCCCGATTTGGATGGGCGCTTGAGGGCATCACAGCAGACACAAGGGGGTGAGTACACTCTCATTCTGCTGACTTGGCGCGCAGTGGAGGTGTCTGGGTGGGGGAGGAGGGCTGTGGGTATCCCTAGGCCAGGGCGATTTCTGTAGGCTAGGCCCATCCGTAAGGCATGGCCCTGTGCCCCCGCACCCCACCTCTGTAGGGTGCCTAGTAACGCTATTCATGGACCTGTGTATTCTGTGTGGGCAGTTGTCGCCCATAGGCTTGTAGGGCATGTCCCAGTGAATGAGTAGTGTACCCCAAGTGCGCAGCGTAGTGCAGGGGGCTTCTGTGTCTGTCCTCTCCGCCAACGGTGTCCCCAATGCATGCACTCAACTTGTCTTTATTTCTCCACCCCACCCCCATTTTCTTTGTTTTTCTGTCAATTTGTGCATTAGCATCATCAGGCGGAGGAGAAGTGGCATCGTCGCAAGAGGGAGCTGCATCTCAAGTGGCCCCGGAGGCCCATGCAATGGACTCCGAGGTGACCAGTGAGACGGAGGGAGAGGGGGGCTCCACCACGGGGACCCGTGCTGACGTCAGTGACAGCGGCACGTCCTCGGATGGGAGCTCCCTTGCGGTGGCGGCAACATCCGTGCCCACCGAAAGTACAGGTACAGCCGCCACCCAGCGCACCAGCTCCGCCCTCCCAGCAGCCCCTCGGCGTTCGGCCCGTGCGCGCACGGCCAGGAGGCCGGCCATCTCCTTCGCCCCAGGCACCTCAGGCCCTGCCCCAGTCACCCCTACTGCCCTCAGTGAGGAGGTCATTGACCTCCTGAGGACCATCATTGTTGGGCAGTCTACCCTTTTGAATGCCATCCACGGTGTGGAGAGGGAGGTGCATCAAAGCAATGCATACCTGGAGGGCCTTCATTCGGGTCAGGCTGCCCAGCAGCGATCGTTCAACGCTCTGGCCTCAGCACTGACGGCAGCGATTGTCCCTGTCTCCAGCCTCCCTCTTCTAACTGCATCCACCTAGTCCCACTCCCCTGTTCCTCTGCCTATCCCATACACACCTACAGACCAGCCTGCACACACCTCAACACCCAAGGGAAGCTCATCCAAACATAAGCACCACAAAACACACAAGCATTCACACAAGCAACATCCAGATGCAGACATGCCAACAGCCACTACCTCCTCTGTGTCCCCCACCTCCTTGTCTCCTTCCTCCCTCCCTGTGACGTCTCCACTCACACCTGCATGCACACCACCATCAGCCAGTACACCCATCACCAGCACACCCTCCAGATCAGTCCGCACACCTGCAGTCACCACCCCCACTGCCATGTACACTTCCCCTGTGTCCTCTCCCAGTGTGTCTGTCACCCCCTCTTCCAACCCACACAAACGCAGGCAGGCACCCACCCAACAGCCATCCACCTCACGACAGCCTCCAGCCCAAGCACCTGCACCCATTGACACCAGACATGACTCACCTACAACCACATCCTCTTCCTCCACTCCCATACCCACTCCAGCTACCCTTCCCATGCCTCCTAAAAAATTCTTCCTCTCTAAAGTGAACCTCTTTCCCTCACCTGACCCACCCCCTCCATCTCGTAAGGGTTCCAAGAACACCTCAGCCACCACCAGCCCAGCAACTCCCAAAAAGGTTGTGCCTGGCTTCTGGAGTCCGCCCTTTCCTTGTGCAGGGACATCGTCCAGCAGCATTCACACAGCCAGCCCCCCCCCCCTGGGACAAGGACCAAGAAACTCAAGGGCAGGCGCGACAGGCCTGATACGCCTGCCCCCAAGGAGAGTAGCCTTGCCCCGTCACCTGCCACATCGGGGAAGGGAGCCAAGGGCCACGTTGAGTCAGCCAAGGAGGGCAAGGGCAGCAAGGCAAAAAAGGCAGGGAGCAGCAGACCTGGCCAGGAGGGCCCCACCAGCCCCATTCCAGGGGTATCGGAGGAGACCCAGGGCCCCAGGACTCCATCACAGGAGGGCCCCGCAACGGAAAGACCCGAGGCAGACTGAGCGGAAGGGATTGGCCAGGTGTGGTTCACTCCAAAGCCAAGACAAGCACCGCTGAAGAGGGGCCGCTGTGAGGAGCACCGCTGAAGAGGGACCGCCGTGGCAAGCACCGCTGAACAGGGCCCTTCAAGGCTAGCACCGCTGAACAGGGCCCCGCCAAGACAAGCACCGCTGAAGAGGGACCGCCGTGGCAAGCACCGCTGAACATGGCCCTTTAAGGCAAGCACCGCTGAACAGGGCCCTTCAAGGCAAGCACCGCTGAACAGGGCCCTTCAAGGCAAGCACCGCTGAACAGGGCCCCGCCAAGACAAGCACCGCTGAAGAGGGACCGCCGTGGCAAGCACCGCTAAACAGGGCCCCGCCAAGACAAGCACCGCTGAAGAGGGACCGCCGTGGCAAGCACCGCTGAACAGGGCCCCGCCAAGACAAGCACCGCTGAAGAGGGACCGCTGTGGCAAGCACCGCTGAACAGGGCCCTTCAAGGCAAGCACCGCTGAACACGGCCCCGCCAAGACAAGCACCGCTGAAGAGGGACCGCCGTGGCAAGCACCGCTGAACAGGGCCCTTCAAGGCAAGCACCGCTGAACAGGGCCCTTCAAGGCAAGCACCACTGAACAGGGCCCTTCAAGGCAAGCACCGCTCTGCTGGGCCCTCCTGTTAAGCACCGCTCCGCTGGGCCCTCATCTCAAGCACCGCTCCGCTGGGCCCTCCTGTCAAGCACCGCTCCGCTGGGCCCTCATCTCAAGCACCGCTCCGCTGGGCCCTCATCTCAAGCACCGCTCCGCTGGCCCTTCCTGTCAAGCACCGCTCCGCTGGGCCCTCCTGTCAAGCACCGCTCCGCTGGGCCCTCATCTCAAGCACCGCTCCGCTGGGCCCTCATCCCAAGCACCGCTTCGCTGGGCCCTCCTGTCAAGCACCGCTCCGCTGGGCCCTCATCTCAAGCACCGCTCCGCTGGGCCCTCATCTCAGGCATCGCTCCGCTGGCCCTTCCTGTCAAGCACCGCTCCGCTGGGCCCTCCTGTCATGCACCGCTCCGCTGGGCCCTCATCTCAAGCACCGCTCCGCTGGCCCTTCCTGTCAAGCACCGCTCCGCTGGGCCCTCATCTCAAGCACCGCTCCGCTGGGCCCTCATCTCAAGCACCGCTCCGCTGGCCCTTCCTGTCAAGCACCGCTCCGCTGGCCCTTCCTGTCAAGCACCGCTCCGCTGGCCCTTCCTGTCAAGCACTGCTCCGCTGGGCCCTCATTTCAAGCACCGCTGGCCCATTGGCAGCACCGGATCTGTGTCGTGCAGGCCTTCACGAGGCACTCTGCCCACCATGCCTCCTCCATGACCAGTGGAGTCTGTAATCCACCTGATGGACTGTGGCTTTGCACTCCCCAGGATGGCACAGTGGGCAACCCACCCACTTGTGAGACTTGAGAGACTGTGGTTTTGCACTCCCCAGGATGGCACAGTGGCAATCCACCCACTTGTGAGACTTGAGAGACTGTGGCTTTGCACTCCCCAGGATGGCACAGTGGGCAAGCCACCCACTGTAGAGACTTGAGAGACTGTGGCTTTGCACTCCCCAGGATGGCACAGTGGGCAAGCCACCCACTGTAGAGACTTGAGAGACTGTGGCTTTGCACTCCCCAGGATGGCACAGTGGGCAAGCCACCCACTGTAGAGACTTGAGAGACTGTGGCTTTGCACTCCCCTGGATGGCACAGTGGGCAAGCCACCCACTGTAGGGACTTGAGAGACTGTGGCTTTGCACTCCCCAGGATGGTACAGTGGGAATGGAGGAGCTTCGCGGATCTGGCGTCGTGGACTCATGTGGCTGAGGTGACCACCCTTCCCTTCCCCCTGAGGTGCCTGTTTTAATTTAGTGATGCCCCAGCAGTGTTCTCTCCAATGGAGTCTGTCTCGAGTGTGGGCTTTGCCCATGTGTTCATGCACATTGGCCCACGGACATTTGCAGTTGGATAACTGTGCCGGACTTTGGCTCACTGTATATATTTAGTTACAGATGTGTACATATTTATTTTTATATTGCTGAGTTCGCTATACTTCATTACTGATATAATATAGTTCTATTTTTTCAATCATGGCCTTTTGTTGTTGCATTTTTGTTTTAGGGGTTTGGGGGTGTCACTCTGACTTTTTAATCTGCATTGGTGTGTAGGTATTTGGGTGGGGGTGGGGGTGGGTGTGTCGCGTATGTGTGCCCGTAACCTTTCCTCCTTCCCCCTCCCCTGTGTCGTAGGATCTGTACTCACCCTTGTCATCTGCGGCGAAGTTCGTGATCCTGGAAGAAGAGCAGGAAGGCAATGACTGGGAGGATGTGGAGTTCGGGTTCCATGCTGTCCGGATTCCGTCCGTGTCTCGAGGTGAGCGTTTTCCATTGAAAATGTCTGTTTCCGCCGTGTTTTTGTCGGCGGTGCTCCCGCCCCGGAAAAGGTGGCGGATTGGTGGGTCGTGATAGGGTGGGCAGTACATTGTCTGCCGCCTGGCTGTTGGCGGTGACCGCCGCGCTGTTTGTTTGTGCCGCCGTGGCGGTCGGACTGTTAAAGCGGCGGCCTGTGTTGGCGGTTCCCGCCAGGGTCAGAATTCCATTTTTTGGACCGCCAGGCTGTTGGCGGGTTGGCCGCCGCTTTAACACCTACCGCCAGGGTCAGAATGACCCCCATAGTTATTAGCAGTAGGTAACGTAGTTTTATAGTTGGGTAATGTAATGTATGACTAGCATTATATCCTAGACAATATTTGTATATTTATGTAAACTCCCAGGCACTTTACTTCGTTATTTAAGTTTTTTTAGGATTCTAGAGTATTATCTCAAATCTTAATGATTTTGGGGGTCATTACGACCTTGGCGGGCGGCTACCGGTCAAAATGACCCCCTTTATGTCTTATTTTTATCTTTTTAACTGTTTTGTATTGTGCTTTTATGGTATATTTCTTCCGAAATAAAGCGGATGATGATGATGATGATTATATAAAAAAGAAAAATTGGACAGGAGGGATCCAACCCTGGGATCCATTGCCAGAAGGACTGTAAACTCAAGGCACAGAGTGAGGAAGACAAGGATGATCCAAACCAGGACAGCAAGGCCTAAGAGGTAAACACCTAAGAGAACCAGAACACAAGAGACAAAGTGGGCCACAGGGCCAACAGGACCAGGAATTGAAATACTAAAAATCACAAACGCAGAGTAAGAAGGATCCAAAGGACCAGGTCAAGTGGACAAAAGTCAAGAGGATGAGGAAGGAATAGGAAGAGCTAGAAGGAGGCCTGGAAGGGGAAGGGTAGCCGGAATGGCCAGAACAAAGAGGGTTAGTCATACCAAGCCCTAAATAAGGAGGACCAGAAACAAATGCATCAAATCTAGTGGATACAAAGCAAGGAAGAGAACATGGATTGTGAGGACCAGGAATAGCAAGGCCATTGCTAGACAAACAAGACTGCGAGTGAGGAACAGTTGGAAAGCAGGACCTAGAGAATAAAGGTGAGATGGCCAAGAAACCAGAGCCAGCAGGACAAGGAAGATCAGTGGGACCGCCACCAAGAGCAAATCAAAGACGCCTTGAGTATCAGTACCTGGCATACAAGAAGAACCAGGAGGAGGAGGGAAAGGAGAACTAGGACAAGGAGAGCCAGGATAACCAAGCTGGGTGGCTAAGAATAGGATGACCTTAACAAGAAGGACCATGACTAAGTGGACATGTTAGTGCAGAACCAGGATGACGAGCAGGAGGACCAAGACCAAGAGCATCTTGACACATTGAAGGAGGTCCAGGAGAACTAGTGTGCTCTGGAACAGGTATACTAGGTCCATTAAGACTAGGGACCAGATGGGAGAGGATTAGATGGACTATAAAGATCATAATAAGTATCACCAGGAATAGGGCTGGATAAACAGGGCTGGAAGACCAGAGAGGTCAGAACCAGGAGGACTACAGCCAAAATTGAGCAGGAGAACTAGGAACTAGTGTTCCAGGAGATGGCTAGTGAGAATCAGTGGAGCCAGATGAACCAGAGTAACAAGGACCAAGGAGACTAGATCAGAATAAGAATAACTAGGTGCAGCCCAAAAGGACCTAATAAAGAGGGCCAGGATCAGTGGATGAAGCATCAGGTGGACCACAAGGACACGGATCCAACCAAGAAAGACTATGAGTGCCAGACCTGAGAGAACCAGGACAACAGTGCTAGGTGGAGAATGACCTAGTAGACCAGCAGGATCAGGCTGAGGATCAGTAGCACCATTATAAGAAGGCCCAGGAAGGACAACAACAAGAAGTAGCAGATTCAGGAATCCAATACCAGGGTGACTAGAACTGGTTGGACCAGAGCTAGGATGGAGGACCAAAACATCCTGGAAATGGTGACTTGGAAGAGGACCAAGAGGTGGACCAACAAGAGAAGGCACAGAAGGACTTGAAGGAGAAGGAATAACACCCGGAGCAGGAGGACACCTACGTGATTCTAGTCCACATGATTTACAATATCCTATTTGGTGCTTTATCACGCTTGTTATGCCACCAACCTCTAGAAACCCCAATTTTTTCAGCCCACATATAATGTGCGGTGGTATTTCCTGAAAAGTCAGAGCATTCAAAGTATAGAAAGAAAATGCCAGGAGTGTTACACTCGAACCTCTGATAGAAGACACTGGGGGTCATACTGACCCCGGCGGTCTCAGACCGCCGGGGCCAGGGTCGGCGGGAGCACCGCCGACAGACCGGCGGTGCCCCGCAGGGCATTCTGACCGCGGCGCTTTGGCCGCGGTCAGTGCAGGAAAACCGGCGGTCTCCCGCCGGTTTTCCGCTGCCCGTCAGAATCCTCCAAGGCGGCGCAGCATGCTGCGCCGCCTTGGGGATTCTGACACCCCCTACCGCCATCCTGTTCCTGGCGGTTCGCCTGCCAGGAACAGGATGGCGGTAGGGGGTGTCGCGGGGCCCCTGGGGGTCCCTGCAGTGCCCATGCCAATGGCATGGGCACTGCAGGGGCCCCCGTAAGAGGGCCCCGCTTGTATTTCACTGTCTGCATAGCAGACAGTGAAATACGCGACGGGTGCAGTAGCACCCGTCGCACCTTCCCACTCCGCCGGCTCGATTACGAGCCGGCTTCATGGTGGGAAGGTCGTTTTCCCCTGGGCTGGCGGGCGGCCTTTTGAAGGCCGCCCGCCAGCCTTGGGAAAAACTCAAAATATTCGCCGCGGTCTTCCGACCGCGGTACGGTATTTTGACGGCTCCCGCCGGGCGCGCGGTGACCGCGCCCGGCGGGAGTCAGAATGACCCCCACTGTCTGTTGCTGACACAGAAGGCTGAGAGTGGATTTGAGGACAGAGGGTAAGAAAATTGGAAGAGGGGTCTAAAGGTGGATGGGTGAAAATGAGTATGGTCTGTGAAGGATAG